>NC_090793.1:1007500-1100000 GCF_040054535.1 Antennarius striatus | reverse complement strand
AGACAGACAGACAGACAGACAGACAGTACCGCAGAGGGCGCAGACAGGCCTGACAGGCCACGACAAATACAAAGAGAGGAGGAAGAGCAGCGCGCACGGCTCGGCCGTGAAAAATAATCCCCCCCACCCCACCCCCCTCCACGTCCCCGCAGCGCGTCCGCACCGCCCCGCGTCCTCCCGCCGGTTGGACCCTGAGTAAAGACACCCGGGCATAAAAGCCCTTTGTCATGAGAGAGAGACAAAAACGCGATTTGCGACGGAGATAAATAATTGAAACATGCGGCTGTCCGCTGCGCATCGCCGGGACTGAACCGAGGAGCTCCGCGCCGGCGTCCCGCCTGAGACCGACCGAGTCCCCCCACCCCACTCCCACCCCCCAACCCGAGTCACCACCAAAACCCCCGCTGCCAAAAAATCATCGTTTCAAACATGGTAAGTTGGTTTTTTTTCTCCTTCTATTCGGAAAAAAGGGGGGGGGGCAGGTTGTGTCGACGACGTGTGGCCCGGGGGGGGAAATGCACATCCGGGGGGTGGGGGGGGGGCTGGATTGTGGAGAAGTCATAATATTTTATGAATCATAACTTGTTATGATGTAGGGAGCGCGCCTGGCGTGCAACAGGTCGCCGTACAGTAGCGGGGACGCGCATCCCGCCGCCGTATTTTATTTTTTTCCCCGGACGTCGGTTTGAAACCGTTCAACCGTTCCAACCGTTCTAACGGTCGGACGTGTTTTAGGCGCGATCGGCTCGACATGCGAGGGGGAAAAACACGGATTCGTGTTCGGGAAAGCGGCCGGTTGTTGACCCGATTGATAGTTTCAACTGTTTATTTCTCTTTGGTGAAATGTTATCGATTAGCTAGGAGGCGCTATCGATGAAGGATCGGGTTTTATTTTCAGTGATCCCCGACAGGATATATTTTTCCGATCCCGGTTTGGGGTTTTAACGGATTCATCAACGCGCTTCAGTGTTTTTACAGTGTTTAGTGTTTAAATTAGTGTCACGAGACTGTCCAGCTGATCGATAGCTATTATAGATCAGCCCGCGTATCGATCATATCCTGATTCCACGTCCACTTTATGATCACCGATGACAAATCAGACGTCAAATTAAATCTCGGGTGTATTTTATTATGCCGTCCCGGCCTCGGATAGGGGAGGGGGGGTGAATGAGTGGATGGTGGTGGTGGTGGTGGTGGGGGGGTCACACGGCCCGGGTGAAAATTGATTTCCCTCCTCAATCCGCGGCTGTGTCTTCCTTTCATTACCCGCGTCCACGTGGTCTCGGTCGGTATGAGGCTGAAAATGGAGCATTGTGCGTCCGGACGGAGGCCTGACGTGTCCCGCTCCCCCCCCCCCCGCGCCATTGTTGCACATTCCACCTCATTTCAGCTTGTTTACCGAGAGGGGGTGGGGGTGGTGGTGGACGCAAACCTCCTTCTGTGGAGGTTTTGCGTGACGCCGAGGTGCGGGACGCGTCACAAACGCACACCTGTGCGTAAAGTTGCGCATCAGGTGGTGGAAAAGCACCGGGGGGGGGGGTTTATGACGTGTGAGTCAAAAGATGGGGTGTTCGTGTTCACTCACCGGTTGAATGCTAAGTAGAGGATGAAACCAGCCAGAATGCGCGTGCGTGTGCGTGCGTGCTCGTGCTCGCGTCACGCCTGCGCATGAAAGGAGAAGGAGGGGCCCAGAATGGAGTTGTTGAAAGGAAGGAGCCGTAGCCCTGGTTCTCTTTCTGTGCCCCCCACCCCACCACCATGCAGCCAGCGTGGACAGCCTCCCCACCCAGACGACACCCACCTGTCTGTCACACATGTCTCTCCTCACTTCCTGTCTGACTGCAGTAACGTGGACACCTGCTTTCTGTCAGTGTGCAGGTAGACAGAGTAAAAGTTGTGTGTCGGCCCCCCCCGCGCCCCAGCGTCGCTCCCGTCCTGCAGAAGCATGTCCCGTCGGAAACAGAAACGGCCCCAGCAGCTTATGAGCCCGACCCCCGGCGCCGCCGGCCTTCACGAGCATGGTGAGGCCCCCCCCCAGCCCCCCAGGTCCTGGTTAGTCTGATTGATGGTTAATCTGATTACCTGACTGAAATGTGTTTTACCTGCAAACTCAAGGCAGCTGGTTTTGTC
Organism: Antennarius striatus; assembly: GCF_040054535.1. Taxonomy (NCBI): domain Eukaryota; kingdom Metazoa; phylum Chordata; class Actinopteri; order Lophiiformes; family Antennariidae; genus Antennarius; species Antennarius striatus. The sequence goes on along the minus strand of NC_090793.1, from coordinate 1,097,870 downwards.
TCTGGTTAGCTGCTAGCTCTGTTAGCTCTGTTAGCTCTGCTAGCTCTGTTAGCTCTGTTAGCTCTGAATATCTCCACTCAAGGAAGGTTAAAAAAAAAAAAAAAAAAGAAGTAAATTTACAGCGAATTCAAAAAAAATTTGGGTGAAAAATTTGAAACTTTTGGGAGAAGGAAGTTTGGCAGGGGGAGGAGCCTCCACGGTCCTCCTCCCTTTTGTCTCCTTTCAGCTTTGTTTCTGGGCGCTGAAGCATGAGCATCCCATGACGAAGTGTGTGTGTGTGTGTGTGTGTGTGTGTGTGTGTGTGTGTGTGTGTGTGTGTGTGTGTGTGTGTGTGTGTGTGTGTGTGTGTGTGTGTGTGTGTGTGTGTGTGTGTGTGTGTGTGTGTTGCCTTGGACACCCAGGCCCGAAACAGTATCAAGGATTTGACCTCCAAGTGCTTGAGGGTCAAGGCTATCAGGCGGCTGCAGCGTGGAGCTAACTGTTAGCATCAGGTTGGGCTACTGGGGTGGGGGTGGGGGGGTTCCTCAGGAGATGAAAGCAAGAAGGATTGAATGAAGTGTGTGAATGTGGCTTCGTTTATGGGAAGGGGGGGGGGGGCAGGAACATCTATTGTCTGGTGCGTGTTGCCCTGGAAACAAGGTATGCTCCTCCGCGGGTGAGCAGCGTATTCTTGCAGATCGGTGGAATCCGTGTGACTTTGTGTGCTTGTGTGTGTGTGTGCGTGTGTGTGTGTGTGTGTGTGTGTGTGTGCGTGTGTGTGTGTGTGGGTGTGTGTGTGTGTGCGTGTGTGTGTGTGTGTGTGCCGTTGATGAGGACAGACAGGACAAAGACGAGCAGGAAGCAGCCCTGAATGCTAAAGGTGCACGAAATTCAAGCCAAAGAGCGCGAGTCGTTTCTCAGACCACCGGATTCTTTGGTTTTCTGACTTGAAGCAGGAACCTGAACCTATCGTTTGGTTTTCACTTTATATTAATCTGGGTTTTTAAATAATCTGTTTTAATCTGATGCCGCTCGTGAACACCAATCAGATCTGCCTCTTTATTTGGATCCATTTATTTAGGGATGGGAGTTATCTGGTTCCAGACCCGCCGTCACATTCAGGTTCAGTTTGTTTTTTGTGCTTTAATTTAATCCAGATTAAATTAAAATTCTTTTTCTTTTCGGTTTCACTAGATGACAACTTGGCAGTGAAGCCTCCGTCTGTCCCGGATCTTCCCTCCAGCTCCTCCTCTTCCTCTTTCCAAAGATCCCAACTTCCTACCAGACTTGGCTCATTTCTCCAATGCTCCCAGACCCCCCCACAACCCACTGAGGGTCCACCTTTACCCCGACCACCAAGTCAGCCGTCCCACCGACCCCTCAAGGACCCAAATCCGGACCCGCCCATCTCCCTTGACACCCAACATCCACCCGCCCCTCTGTTGCCTGGTTACGGTTCCACGTTTTATACAGGTGCTCTCATCCAACCCCCCCGAAGTGCTGACATGGCCTCGCCCAAGTTGGGGTTGTCAGCCACCACCACCTCGTCCTCCTCTTCATCATCCTCTGCCTCCCTATGTCCTCCACCGCACCCTGGAAGCCCCAGCCGGGTGCCCGAGGGCCCTCCCAGTCCCGTCACCCCCACCCCCAGTCCGGGGGTGACCTCCGCCTCGGCCGCCCCCACCAGGGCCCAGCTGAGTATTGCCCTGATCCTGGAGGAGCTGCGGGTTCTCCAGCAGCGGCAGATCCACCAGATGCAGATCACGGAGGAGATCTGCAGGCAGGTGCTGCGCCTGGGCGGAGCCTCCTATGCCATCGACCCCTCCCCCCAACCCATCCTCCCCCACCTGCCTCAGCTCTGCCTGGAAGGCAATAAACGGGCGAGCAGCCCGACGCTGCAGCCACCTGCCCCACAGCCTTCCACCTCTGTTACCCCCCTGCTAGCGTGTTTTTCCTCCCTGCTTCCTTCCCAGGCGGCCAACAAACCCCCAAAGTCGTCCAGCAGCTCCTTGTCTCAGATCCTGCAGCCGCACAAGTCCCAGACTGACGGGGCGGGGGCCCAGGGCTACCTGAGGATGGGGTCTCGAACCTCGGCTCCCCCAACTCTTACCTCCGCTGCCCTCTCCATGGCCACTTCGTCCTACCCACTCGCCCTGTCCTTAGCTCTGCCAAACTGTTACCTCCATGAGAAATCATCAAACGCCTCTTTGGGGGGTGGGCACAGCGGTCAGCCCTTCCTCAACTCACCCCTTCCCTCGTCACTCTCTATGGTCCCCAACTCCCAAAATACCTTGCAATCCGTTTCTGGACCTTCAGATTCATCTGCGTCCAATTCGGCCATCGCCGTCGGCCGACTCCAACATGCGTGCCGCTTTTGCGGAAAGACGTTCAGCAACGACTCGTCCCTCCAGATACACCTCCGGTCCCACACCGGGGAAAGACCCTACCAGTGTCCGGTATGCCTGAGCCGCTTCACCACCCGAGGCAACCTCAAGGTGCACTTCTTACGTCATCGTGAGCAAAATCCAGAGCTCTCACTGTCACTCCTGCCATCTTCCCTGTTTGGAGTCCCATTGGGAGCCGCTGGGGGGTCAGATATGGGGCAGGGAAACAAGGGGAGTGGTAGTAGCACTAGCGGCGTAAGCTTGCAGAAGAAGCCAAAAACCAGGCCTGAGGATGAAGCATGTGGAGATCATTTGGAAGTGGGTGGTACCGGCACTGGGATGGCTTTGGGAACCTCTGTTGGATCTGCCCCTTCTACCCTCCCCCTGCCCCCTAACGTGGATCTTGCAATGATTTCCCACTCTCTCCTGCAGCTCAACAGGGCTGCAGCTGTCGCTGCTGCCGCCGGCGTCACCACCGGATCCTCCCACTCATCTTCCTCCTCCTCAGTCTCCACCTCTCTGGCTACATCCCTCCTCTCCAACCCTTCCTTGTCTTCATCCTCCACCATCACCGAGTTGTTCAAGGGGGCCAAGCAGCACTTTGATGAGAACACGCCCCCTCACGCACCAATGCTTTCCCCTGCAGCCTACTCCCAGCTTGTCCAACTGCCCGAGTTCCTGTTCCCATCCGTCTCCAGTTCTTCCTCGACACCCGTTGCCCATTCATCCCTCTACAACCACCCTGCCTTGTGCTTGCTACGTGCCCCGCTACCTGCCACGCCAGGCTCCCATCAAGCTGCTTCCTCCAGTCATTCTCAGTTTTCTTTCCCTTTGTCTTCCTTTGCTAAAGTCCCAGGTTCCCTTGCAACCACTCTGCCATCCTCCATGGCTACCACCACTCCTACATCTGAAACCTCCAAACTGCAGAGGCTAGTAGAGAAGCTGGAGAAAGCACCTCCCTGCTCCTCATCTGCCTGGACTTCTTCCTCTACTTCCTCTACCATCCTGGAGATGTTATCAAGCAGTAGCACTACCTCTTTAGTAAGTCCAACCAGCAGTCGTTTTACCAATGCTAACACCTCTTCCACATATGTCATGGCGTCCACGCCATCTTCAACCGTTGTCTCTACTTCTATCCCAAACTTGACCAATGAGATGGTTGCTGCCCTTGGCATGAATGCCAGTGGAGCGAGAGTGGCTGCAGGGGACTTGCTACCATCGCTAGGCATAGCGAATGCAGGCAATCTGACAGCCAATCAGTGTGGAGTGTGCCTACGGGTGCTGAGCTGTCCCAGAGCCCTGCGCCTGCACCAGGCGACTCACCTTGGAGAACGCCCTTTTCCATGTAAGATATGTGGCAGGTCCTTCTCCACCAAAGGTAGCTTGCGGTCACATCTGGCCACTCATCATTCTCGACCCTCCAGTGCACGCGTCCAGAACTCTTGCCCATTGTGCCAGAGAAAGTTCACCAATGCCCTCGTACTCCAGCACCATGTCCGCATGCACCTTGGTGGACAGTTGCCCATGGATGAGCCCGAGGAGGCTGCGCAAGAGATGTTGGCTGAGTCGGAAACCAAACCCTTGTCCCAGTCCCAGTCCTCTGATCAAAACATTGCCTCTATTACTTCTCCTCTACCTGGAGAATCTAAGAGTTTAGCCCCAAGCTCACAAATTCAGTCTCCAGTAACTGGTTCGGCTTCCATATCTGGCAGCATGAAATCAGCTGATCTCCCCAAGAACCAGAGCAAGTCTGGCTCTTCCAGCCCAGACCTCATCCCCCCCACTGACCTTAGTCCTGACCCCTTTATGGATTCTACCCCACTTAGTCCACCATCAGGCAGTGCAGACCCCCCTGTCCTGAGTGTCAGCGCTCCCATACCAGCCCCCCAGGAGACAGACCCACCTTCCCTTGTTGACCAAGTCAACCAAGCTGAGCCACAATCTGCTGTCGATGTTCATCCTTCCATGCCGACTCCCTCGTCAATTTCCTCCACTGTTGCTAAGAAGACAGTGTCAACTGATGCCATGAGGGTGGACTGTGGGGAGGGCGAACCGTCTACCTCCTCTGATGCCTACCTTGGCTCCAGATCAAATCGGGAGGACTTGAAAAGCACACCTACCCTGGGCACAGCCTTTGCTTTCCCCTGTCCCGCTAGCAGTAGTACAGATGTTAAGGTTACACCAACCTTGGAATCGGACTCCGTCGCCCCAAGGCCCCTATCATCAGAACCTATGGAAGAAGACAAAGGTCACACGACTCCACCAGCAACACCAAAGCAAGACCAAGCAACTGTGCCTCACGAGGACTCCAAAATGGCACCCCCTTTGGAGACTGACCCTGTTGGTGCTGAAGTTGTGGGTGCGTCACAGAGAGCTGCCCCCTTTGTGAGGGAGACACGTCAGAGCTTTCATTTTGGTTCCTATAGGAGGGAAGACCAGAGGGAAGGTGCTAATATCAGTGGATTGGCTCCAAGCGAAGGACTGGATCCGTCTGTTCCCATCAGCCTCGCCCCGACCCTGCCGTCACCGCTGTCCCGTCCAGAGAAGAAGACCTACTGCTGTGCTGAATGTGGAAAAGAGTACGCCAGTCGCAGTGGCTTGAAGGTGGGACCAAATATCACGTTATATATCTGTTGTCTATTGGTTTTCAAAGTAATGTCTGCAGTGCAACAACTTGTTGAGGAGGTTTAACAGTATTTTCCAGTTTTATAAGGATTTCACGCTGCATTGCTTTACATTCAGACCACCCACTGGTTCAGTAGGTGATGCATCTCAGGGTACACCCAACGTGAACGCCGGGTTCCAATGCTCCTGCTTCCTGCCTATGTTCCCAGGGCCACATGAAGCACCATGGGGTGGTCCCCAAACCAACGCGTCCACCCGCCAGGAGCAGCCGTTCCTCCGCTGACCAGCTTCCCGCCTCAACATCCATGACTTCCTTGAACATTCCTGCCACCAGGAGCTCGGTGGGCTTCTGGAACCAGTACCAAGCCTTCCTGAACACCAGTAACAAGCCTACTGATGATTCAACGGAGATGGAGTCTGCGCGGGCCCCAAAGTCACCCGTCCGGTCTCAGATGGAGTCCAGAGCCTCCAACGGCGCAGGAGAAGAGTCTGGTGAAGGGTCCTAAGTGGACTCGCTGGGATGGCCCCAATGTTGACCTTTTTGGTGAACCTGTACAACTCTTCTTCAGCACATTTCAAGTATAGCCTGTCAGTTCGATAGTCAGAGTAATATGTTTGTACGTGAAAGTCGTGAGTCAACTAGCTTGGTCTTGTGTTTTAAAAAACAGAGATATTGTGCACAGAACAGAAATTAACCTAGAATCGAGTCCAGCCTGAAGTCGACGCGACGAAACGCACATCCTAACAAAAAACATTTCCTTATTCCGTCATGTGGCTTCGTGTCGGACCTGAGTCGAGTATTGGCAGACTTTAAAATTCACTAGCCGCAGGTTTAGCGTAGCGATTCTTGCATTAAGAGAAGTAGAATGAGTATTTTTCCTCAGTCTGAGAACAAATCTGTTCAATCCTGCGCTAAATGCGAAGCAAAAGGACATTTCCAGGCAGTCTCGGTCTGTGTTACGTCTAAATGATTCCTCCCTTCGCTTCCAGAAGGAACAGATATGAATAGGGAGTTATTTAGCTGCTGCGATGACCGAATTAATATACATTTGATCTTAACTTGAAACGGGGCTCGTCGTGTGGGGAATATTACGTCTTGTGTCTGGAGAAGCTACTCGTGTGTTTGTGGTTTCCTTCTCATGATATCGTCACGTCAGACCAGAAGCACAGCTCCAGTGTTCGAGGCCGTGTCTCGTGTTTGACCTTTGGCCTCTGGCTTTGTGAAACTATAACTGTTGTTTGGTCCAAAAGTAATATCTGTAACACTTTTTTAGTTACTAAACCTCTAAGTTACTCTATATGAATATATATCTCTGTGTCTGTTTGTTGGAAGCTGTACTTTATCTCCATAATAAAGTCATTTGAAAAACCTAATCCTGTTCAGCCGTGTGGGAATGTGACACACCGTGGTGTGTTAAATTAAAATAAGATTTTCCACAGCGTGTTAATTCCTATAGGACGACCAGACGAGTCAGACGGATCCAGAGCTGAGCAGCAAACCCGACACCAACGCCGCCGGCGCTAAAACCTGAGGTGCGTTCACGCCTCCGGACCTGGACGAGTCGTCCACATCCTGGTGTGAACGTTGTGGATCCAAGCCATCACAGAAGCCCCTCCAGCCCCCACCTCCGCATTAAGAATAGAAGAAGGTTAATAAAATAAAACATGACGCTGCAGTTTGAAGTCATCGACTCGTCAGAATCTGCTTTACCTTTCCATTTTTTATTTATTAATTAAGCTCATAATAAACCAAACTATCAATCGACTAGTTACAGCTATTAATAATAATTTCACCCCCCCCCAACATTGAATTTATTCATACATCCTGACTCCTGACCCACCTCGGGCGTTAGGGGGCGCGATTCCCCTTCAAACAACTCGTGTATTTGTGCAGAACTCCAACATTTCGGTGATGTGATCAAATATCGTGTTTAAAATTCACAGAGTGTAAAGTAACAAAAAGATTCACACAAAAAGGAATTCACATACAAGAATAAACACATGGAAGAAAATGGTGAACATTAATGACACTAACCAATGAGCCAAGAGCTTCTCACTGAACACCGAACAAAAGAAATCTCTGACGCGCCACAAGTTCCTAAAAGTTTCCAATTGGTTCATTGATCTGGAATAATTCAATCAATTCCGATTCTTGTTTGAAACATTATTTAAAAATCACTTCTGCATCAGAAAGAAAGGAAGATGTGGGTATTTAGATGATTCAGCAGGTTGATAACTTATTATTTAACATCATTAAATCTTTAATACTTTATACTTCCAGTGAGCTGTGCGTCATTTATTCAGACGGACTAAAGGGGGAGTCGAACCGGGTCACCAAGTTGATTCCAGCCCTTCAGGAGGGGCGGGCGGATCCAAGAAGGGGGGGGGGGGGTAAGCCTCCGCTTTCCAGCTAAAGGTCCCAGTAGGGGGGGAGTCAAACTACCACGTCTGCAGCGGGGAGCGAGAGGAAGAGGAGCGGGGATCAGAACCAACCGAGTCCGACGCGAGGAAAGGAGTTCGGGCGCAACATCTGGAGCGGAGCGCGAACCCGATTTGGACAGAAATCCGCACAGATCGCAGCTCCAGAGTCTCCCCCCCCCACCTCCTTCCTCCTCCCTCCTCCAGGCTTCCTGCTTCCAGAACATCTGATAATCCAAATATCAAACAGCAGAATGCAGAGCCTGCAGAGATTCCTGCGCTGAGGCCGTCTGACGCGCCGCTCGGAGCTTTTACGCACCGGATCGGTTTCATGGAACCCGGGTTTTTCCGCGGATCATGTTCTGACAGATAGCGGGGTGAAGTTGACGCGAGCTGTCCCAGGAAGAGTCGTCTGTTTTCCGTCGCTTTCTCCCCTTCTTTTTCTTGTTGGAGGCTTGAGGAATGGCGCCGGAGTTCAACGCGCCGGTGCGCCTGCTGCTGCTGGCGGTGTGGTGGCAGCTGGGCGCGCAGGGGGCGACGGAGCGACACATCAACCCGGAGGTGAGGACACAACCGGGGGGGGGGGGGTGGATGTGAATAGATTAATCCGGATCAGGGAAAAAAAAGTTAGTTTGACAAGGGAAATAAATGAACCCGGATGGGAAAGACAATCCCACATTTGGAGCTGAGCCACAGATCAATCGATCCAGAACCTGATCACTGAAACTTCATAAACCAATAAAGAGTTCAGGATCTGAGTTCTCAGATCTGATGAAAATAATTGTGTCAAACTCAGCGTTCCGGTGGATCAAACCTCCAACGGGCTGCTGGGAATGGGCTTTGTTTGACCCTGGTGGGAGGAAGGAGCCCATAATGATGATGGCCTCATGAAAGCGCTGAGAAACGCTGAGTGGGCACAAAGCAGCCCGTCCTGCGGTGGAGACACGGATTTCTGTGGGCCGGGTCGGGATTGATTTGTGGCGTCGGGTCTGTTCAGAGGGACGGGGTGTAATTGTTGACATCTGTCCTCAGTTCCTCTCAGTGAACCTGGGGAGGGAGGAGGGTCCACCATCTGAGCTCCACGTTCAGGAACCGGCAGGAGGGGGGTTGCTGGCGCTGCAGGTCCAGGTTCTTCTTCTGTGGTTCCGTAGACGCTCTGTCAGCTGGACCCAAAGCCCAGGTTCAGAACCTGAGGCCTGTCCCAGTAAGAAGGATCCAATAAACCCGACTTATTCCAATTAGTCTGACTTAGTTTAACTTGATCCGGTTTAATCAAACAAGTTTAACGTAGTTTAAGTTCCATGCGGAGACTGGGGGGGGGGGCTAGCCTGGTCTTGGGCAGGTCAAGGGTCAGGCTGATTGTCAAACTAATTGTCAGGCTAATTTTTGGGCTAACTGTCAGGCTAAATGTCAGGCTAATTGTCTGGCTAACTTTCAGGCTAATTGTCAGGCTAAACTCCTGATGGAGTTCCTGTAATCCTGATTTGCTGTCATGTCATCAGATTTAATCCTAATCAGTAATAATTTCAGGGGGTCAGAATTTATTTCCACCGTCAGCTGTGGTGTGTGGCTGAGTGGGCCACCTGGTCCACAGGTGTGAACGTGTTCCGTCAGCTGGTGTGAGGGTCAGGGTAACGCTGACGTCAGCAGTTCAGGCTCAGAGGATGGAGTAGAAGTCATGTGGTCTGTGGGAAACACCTGTGTTGAGCAACCACCTGCCTGTGACTCACACACACACACACACACACACACACACACACACACACACACACACACACACACACACACACACACACACACACCAGCAGACACGCTAACAGGCTGAGGTCATTCTTTACCAGACCAGATGAATGGATGACAGATGAAAGCAGGAACATAGAAAGAAAGAAAGGCCTTGTGATGATGGGAGGGGGGGATGTGAACCACTGAACCACTGATGTCACACACACTTCCTGTGTGAGTGTGTGATTGTTCGTCTACAGTGGGGGGGGTAGCAGCGGGGGTTTAACTGGTCACTGGACGTTTTATCCAGTGGCTTAAAGACAGGAAGGAAAGATGAGTAGATCTCAGATACAGCCACATCCTGCGGAGGGCATGGGTGGACAGGAAGTGGTACAGGAAGTAAAGCAAACCACCAAGTTATGACTTCATTTCCTTTGTTTCACAAGAGGCAAAACCCAGTCATCAACATGTACCTGTCTAAATGTACCCCCAGGGTAGGGTTAGGGGTAGGGTTAGGGGTAGGGGTTGGGGTTAGTGTTAGTGTTAGGGTTAGATTTAGGGTTGTGGTTGGGGTAGGGGTCAGGGTTAGGGACTATCATTGAACATCTCTCCACACACGCTAACAGCCAATCAGGACACATGGATCCAATCCTTTCAGATGTTCATGAGGCGCTGAGGAGCGCTCCATCTGGACTCCGGCGCCGTTGACCCGCTTCTTTCCACTGGCCTTCCTTCACAAAAAGGAACAAATGACTCTCTTTATTTTCTGAACTCCCCCCACCCCCATCCCCTCTCATTCTATACGAAGCGAGACATCCATAGCAACCGTTGTCTGATTCACGGAGATCTTCCATTAAACAGAGATCCCACTCTGCTGCCTAGGAGCGGACCAGGATTTGGCTTCTTAACAATGGCGTTCACATTTCTTCTGCACGTCGATGGGTTAAATGTTTCCACTGAGCAGCTTGAAGTATTCCACATCTGTGGGTATAGAACCGAACGCCCACAGGAGAGATAGAAGCCCCAATAGCTGCAGAGAAGTTAAAGCAGTTAGCTACGGAACAGTTCAACCACTTGCATTAAAGTGTTGGATGACTAGGGTTAGGGTTGCGATCTTGGCTGGTCTTTAGGGGTATCTTTATCGTGCCGGTGGGTGTTCTGGGAATGGAACCGACTAGTCGGGTTCGGAACCACCGCCCAGCATCAGAAGACTTTGTTCGGGTTGTCTTTTCCTCTGTAAACATTGAGTGTTTCCTCTTCCTGCTGTTGCTTTAGTTAGTCAGACTATTAGCGGTGAAGGAGACTTTGACGCGTCACCTGAGGGACCCTGAAGGGGGCGTGGGAGCCGGCGTTAAAACAGATGCTCAGCGTTGCTCAACAGCGGCCCTTTGATTGAGCGGCAAAGAAAACAGGGTGAATAAGTAGAATAAGGTTTCAAACGCCCTTCCTTCCAGCTCGGAACTCCGAGATGCTCGGGTCCGTGTTTGACTTCCCCGTCCGTGTGGACGTGAAGGAACAGTAGCAAACAGTGAGTCTTTATGTGTCCACCGGAGCGCCTCGGGTGAGTCAGAACCAGAAAGGCCTCATTCAGGGCCGAAGTCTAAACACAGACGGCTCCACGGGACGGATGGACGAACAGAGATCGGACCTTCAAGAGCTTCACGATCCCAAACATGTACCCTGCAGATCACAGGAGATCCGTCAGCACCGCTTGTGCACTTTAGCTTTAGATGTGCTAGCATTGGCAGATGAGCGACACAACATCGGAGTGTCTCTAGGTGTGGTCATCCTTGAGGATCCACCCTCCAGGAGCAGGATTTTCCACAAGAAGGACGAGGGAGAAGAGAGACAGAGCGAAGACAGACGAGGGGGAAGAGTTTGACTCTGAGGTTTGGATGCGAGCAGAACGAAATTCCCAGTTAAATTACTGGCTGACGCTGCAGCTCCACTGGAGTCATCAGCTGAAGTTACCCAAGGTCTCAACCCGGGACACGCCCTCAACATCTCCCACACACAAAAAACAGTCCTATCAAGCTTTAGCCAAGGCATGGGCAAACTACGGCCCTGGGGCCATGTGTAGCCCTTTAGGCTTTGCAATCCAGCCCGCCAAAATTGTTTTAACTATATAATTAATTTTATGAAATAAATGTAGTTGTATAATAATTTATACAATAAGCCTTGAATAATCTCTAGACTGATGTCTGCTGACGTCCATTACGTTTTTTTCAGCGAGGAGGGCTAAAAGAACGTGGAATTTATCGTCATGACGACTGATCCAGTTACGGAACAGAGGATGGCAAATCAGTATGTTTGAGCTCACCCGTGAATGAACACGGCGTGACTCTTAGCAAAGCATCTTGAGATCGGTCAAGAAGAAAAAGAAAGCTGAGCACCGGAGTTAGTCCGCTGACGGAGATCGATTGCTGCAAAGCTCTGGCAGCCAAAGAGTTAAAGGTCCAAACCGTTTATATAACAGTTTCTTTCCTGTCATTTGCATTAGTGCAAATAAACACTCCATCTGCGCCTCAGCTGGATCGCCGGTCGAATTCTAGAACTCTGTGTGGCCCTCAAGTCAAAGAGATTGCCCACCCCTGCCTTAGCATGTTAAGACCCCCCTAATAAAAGCCAAGTCTGACAGGTATCCTCTTCACATGAAGCCCATTGAACATTGAAACCATAAAAGACGTCCTAAAGGTGCATTACAAGCTCTCAACCAGCGCCACGGAGCATCAAAGCGGCCGGTTGTTGCTGTGCTCACAATGGCCTCAGTGTTGTTCTCTCCAGTTGGAGAAGGCAAGAGTTTTAGAGTGGGAGTGAAGTGGGAGCGGCGGCGAGTGAAGCCGCTGGCGTAGGTCCAGATGTCAAACCAGTACCGCGGTCAAATGGGTTTCCAGGGGAAAGTAAGGTCAAGCTAAGCTGGGACTGAGGGCTCTAGAACCGTGTAGAACTCAGTGACCATCAGGAGATGGTCTTTAAAGACTTCAGGTCCAAACTCATAATCTGCCCTGAAAAGTAAACACGGGATAACATCGCTCTACAATCTGGAGTTAATCATCAACTTCAGAGGGAGTTTCCTTCTTCAGTTTCTGTTGTGCACCAAAAACCTGAAACGTCTCTGTTTCAGGCCTGTCCTGAGTTTCAGTCCGGTCCTCACGGGTGAATCATTTTTGCGATTAGTCATTTAACTGAGACGAGCCAGGTGCTTGAAATTCTGTTACTCTGACTGTCCAAAAAAAACCAAAACACAGCAAGACATAAGTCAAAAGCTGTCAGGAAGGAATGTGTTTTCGCTATGGTCGAATGAAAACATCATAAATCGCAGTCCCGACACATCAAACTGTTCTTTCCGATCTTCGGCGTGAATGTGGTTTTAATAAACATGGAAATCAGATGTGTCGTGTTTGCGTGTGGCGTTCTGGACGTCCTTGTTTTCATCACTATCTTGTTGCTGTTTTTCTCTACAGTCGTGGTTGCAGCAGTACGGTTACCTGCCACCAGGGGACATGAGGACGCATTCCCTACGTTCCCCCCACTCTGTTACCTCGGCCATCGCCGCCATGCAGCGGTTCTATGGCCTCACCGTCACAGGGTCGTTTGACGCCAACACCATAGAGTGAGTATCATCAGACCATGTTAGGTAGTCCAAGAACGCCTCCAAACATGAGCGTACTCTAGCCGGAGGTGGTCATTCTTGGCTTGTTTTGAATGGATCGTGTCTTCTCCTGGCAGGGCAATGAAGCGACCACGCTGTGGAGTGCCGGACAAGTTTGGCGCTGAATTGAAGAGCAACCTGAGGAGGAAGCGATACGCCATCCAGGGTCTGAAGTGGACCAAAAACGACATCACATTCTCGTAAGTCAAAGGTCTAGAAATATAGTTTCAGTTGGATTGGTGGAGTAAAACCAAGTCTAAACTTTGTCTTATGTTCTCCACCACCATCAACATCTTCAGGATACAGAACTACACCCCTAAGGTGGGTGAGTATGAAACCCACGAGGCCATCAGGAAGGCCTTCAAGGTGTGGGAGGGCGTCACGCCACTCCGGTTCCGGGAAATCCCCTACAGTTACATAAGGGACAAGGTGGAGGAGTTCGCAGACATCATGATCTTCTTCGCTGAGGGTTTCCATGGTGACAGTAGCCCATTCGATGGTGAAGGGGGCTTCCTGGCACACGCCTACTTCCCTGGCAACGGCATCGGAGGGGACACCCACTTCGACGCAGCCGAGCCGTGGACAACTGGAAACAGGGATCTGTTAGGTGAGGTTCTGTCCAGTCGGTGATATTTTGATGAATGAGGTGATTTCATCTTTGGATGAAACCTGATGACACAAATGTTTGGAGCCACTTCATGTCAGGAGCCGCTTCCAGGAACGGGTGCAGTCCTGTCGTTACTACAGAGAGTCTGATTGCCTTGGGCTGTGTTTACGCTGCAAAAATGGAGAAGTGAATATTTGATTTCCAGATTTGCTATTCAGGTCTTTGATGTCATCACATGAACTTGCACATGATTTTATTTTTGATTTTCCAGTGTGATTGTGCTTGAGTCACGTAACAATGAGGAAACAGCAACATCTGCTCATACGAAGATCGTACTTCCTAATTCATGTCCTTAATTTAAATGTCTTAAAGGAACAAGCTTATGCTAAATGGAGTTTTGGTGTTGAAACTGTTTCAGGGAACGACATTTTCCTCGTTGCGGTGCATGAACTGGGTCACGCTCTGGGTCTGGAGCACTCCAACGACCCTTCGGCCATCATGGCTCCTTTCTACCAGTGGATGGACATCGAGAACTTCCAACTTCCCGAAGACGATCGAAGAGGCATTCAACAGCTATATGGTGCGTTATCGACAGAAGGAGCTCTTTGTGATTTTCTGGTTGTAGTGTTTGAAGAACCTGTGTCATACATGTAGTCTGTTCTGCCTCATAACTTATGGTAGAATCAACATGGGGATCATTGCGTTTCATCTGATCCAACACAACAACCTTTAGATGATGTTTAAAGGTCTTCCATTATAATTTTTGTACTATTTCCCCCATAGGGTCTGGGTCGGGCCCTCAGCCCCCTGTTACGCCCCGTACGCCGTACCACAATCCCCAACCTACAAATTCACCAGATAAACCTTCCTTTGGCCCCAATATCTGCGATGGACATTTTGACACCATTGCCATCTTCAGAGGAGAAATGTTTGTGTTCAAGGTACCCCCTGACCGTCCTGTTAAGACTTTTGATAGGCCGATTTGTCCGTGATACCTTTATAAATCTGTTCTTCAGGATAATTGGTTCTGGAGGGTACAAAACAGCCGTATTCTAGATGGGTATCCAATGCCGATTGGCCACTTTTGGAGGGGATTGCCCACGCATGTCAACGCTGGTTTTGAAAGAGAAGACGGGAAGTTTGCTTTCTTTAAAGGTGAGTAGATGACAACAAAAAAGTATGAATATTTTCCCTTTGGAAGCTGTCAAACTAATCCTGCTAGTCTCATAACTGTACTTCCTGTTTGCTGGACTCCCTCTGGTTTACTCTCTCTACAGGGGACAGGTATTGGGTGTTCACTGAATCGATTCTGGATCCTGGGTTCCCCAGGACTCTGAAGGAAATGGGCACCGGGCTTCCCAAAGATCGAATAGATGCTGCTCTCTACTACACCCCCACTGGACAGACGTTCTACTTCAGATCAAACAAGTTAGTCACATCTCTTCTGTAAATAAACTGGGCTGAACTTGGTGAAATAGTGATGCTGAGGGAAAGTCTCCTTCACCACATAAACTTGAAGTTTAACCATATAAGGTGGAGAAGCTCGGGTCAGGCATTCATCCTGAATTACAGTCTTGCTTTTTATTTAAACATTAAAACAGAACTTGAAGAACTTAAAAGCTGAAAAGACTCCCCCCCATATCTAAACGGTAGACGCGGTAATGGAGAACCTGGGATAAATTCGGTAGTCAGTAATTACAGGGAAACAGACACCGACGTAAACACAGATGTAGTTTTCAAGCTGACAACATGTTTACTCCTTGTCTTGGTCTTTTCAGACCAACTGTGGCTGCAGGATGAGTCGATCCACCCAGCGTACAACAGCAGACAGGAAGACTTGTTTAGAGTTAACGCAGCAGAAACATGTTTACAGCAGATGAAATAGTCTATTACCCAACATGTGGATAGTTGGCAGTGCAAGAGAAAAACAATTGTTGAATCTCAAGCTTCTATGACAAATCGAGAAGTCGTTTCGTCTTTCAAAGCAAGTTCTCCATTTGGCCTTTGAGTGAAACATCAAGTCCTGTTTTTAATCCATCGAATCAACTCTGAAGTCTTTTAGGACAAGTCCAGGTCAAGTTGTTGGAACAAACCCATAAAGCATGAGCGAAGTCCAAGTTAAGAAACAACTCTTTATATTCAGGATGAAGGCTAACTGACCATTGCTGTTCCTCTTTACCTTTCCCCTCCGGTAGGTATTACCGGTTCAATGAACAATCACGAGCAGTCGATGAAGGCTATCCGAAGTCTATCAGTGTGTGGCAGGGAGTCCCTGACAACATCAAGGCAGCCTTCATGAGCAAAGACCAAGGTAAGGACTGTGTCCAGGTGTCTCCTTCTGTCAATGAACTTGAGGAAGTCCGTCACTTCAGCTCTGCTTCTCGTCCACACCTTAGCGTACACCTACTTCTACAAAGCCAACAAATACTGGAAGTTCAACAACCAGATGATGCGCGTCGAGCCGGGATACCCCAAATCAGCCCTTCGCGACTGGATGGGTTGCCCCAACGAAGACTCCAAGACGGACGGAGGAAGAGGCGGAGGTGGACACGACAAGGACAAGGAGAAGGAGAAGGACAAGGAACGGGAGGATAAGGACAGAAGTAGAGATAGAGAGAGGGACAGAGAGAGGGAGACGGAGAAGGAGGAGGACACAGAGGTGATTATTATCGAGGTGGACGAGGAGGAAGGGGGTGGCGGCGGCGGTGGAGCGGCGGCGGTGGTGATACCGCTATTCCTGCTGGTGTGCGTGATCGCCACGTTGGCGGCTTTGGTGTTTTTCCGCAGGTATGGTACCCCACGCCGACTCCTCTACTGCCAACGATCTTTACTGTTCAAGGTGTAGTAGGAGGAGGAGGGAAGGGTGGAGAGAGGAGGGAACGACGGGGAGGAAGAGGCAAAAAGAGGAGGGAAATTTCAAACTGAAAATAAAATCTAGTGAAAACGAGATAAAAACTGAGGAAAGAGCAGAAGGAAATGCACCAGCCTAGCATTTTAAAGTCTCACCACTGCCAGATTCCTTCTTCTCTCTCCCTCAACCACTCCATCCCTCCATCTTTTCCCTCTTCCCTCTGTCTTCGCCTGCCTTGTGGTTACCGACGCCAGCTCACGGCTGTTTGTTTTAGCTCTTTTCAATCTCTTATTTTTGACTTTTCTCTCAGTGGAATGTTTGCGTCCTTGTGAATTTCCGCTTTGATGCCCATGCTAGCATGTTCCTGCGAGTAAGCAGCGTCTTGACTGCTTGCCCCCTCCCCCTTTTACGGTCACATGACCACACACTTGGAAACCACAGCGGCGTAGTCGTGGTGTTCCAGAGCCAGAACGGACCAAAACCAGGCGTGACGCACTCGTACAGCCGTCATGCAATAAACGCAACCGCCTTTTATAGCAACGTCTTTAGTGCTGATTATTCTAAATGTCTTCATTATTATTGTGACTATTACTATTATTGTTGTCATGAATGTGTTTTTGTACATTGTCATTAAAAGGTCCTGCTGGACAGTGACATACAGTTTTGAAAGTGGCCTTAATTTTATACATGTGGGGTTAGTGAATGGGGACGGGGGTGATGTATTCTTGAAACTTGATTGTTTTTTTTGGTTTTTTTACCTTGAATCTCAAATGAAAATAAAATTCAGATCTGAAAACGCCTCATTTTTGTCTACTTGTTTACCAACCTTGGTGCTGCGTCATTGGTCAGGGACCACAACAACAACGATAATGCTACTAGTGATGATGAGAACCGGTTCACGCCATGAGATCGTGTGTCTAATTATATTTTGAAACTTTATGAAATAAACTGATTTGAAAATTCCTTCTGTGCTTTGATTCCTGGAGATCATTCCATTTCATGATACAGCTCGACCCTTGACCTCTGCTTCCTGGTGTTTCCAAACCTTTCATTCCTGAAACGCTCAGCCTTGCTGGGGGGGGTTCTGGAAACTGGTAGCGTGGAATCTGGGATGGAAAACTTTGCCTGGATCCAGAGTTTAAGTAGAAACAGGGACAAAGACGATCGCGTGAAGCCGGCGTTGTGCAACAGGAAGACGTCTCTGGAGGCGTGTCCCGCTTGTTTTCATCTCTGGGGGGAAGACGAGATGTGGTTCAAGGTGAAACGCTCGGATGTTTACAATCAGCTCGAGACCTGGTGGTGACGACGCGGTCGGACGGTGGTCATAAACGCAAAGACTCGATCGTGGATGTTTTGCACGACTATAAACGCCTTTATTTGCGCGTTATGCTTCTTGTGAGCTCATAACAACCCCCAACGGCAAACTCCTTAATGACGCCACTAACGCCCGGCGGCTTTATGACCCCCCCCCCCCCCAGTAATGCCGCCGGCGCAGATCGGGGCCTCCGACATACGTTACGTTACACCAACGGGGGATTCGCGCAATTAAAACGATGACGTGTTTTCCCATTGTGCCCAAAAGGTTTCAGGCGCCCGTTTGTCTCCAGTTTGCTGCAGTGTTATGAAGAGCTGGGGAGGGGGTGGGGGTGGGGGTGTCACGAGGCTTTATTTTACAGTAGGGAGGGGGGGTCGGGGGGGTTAGGTCACATTTTGGAGAACAGCCGGAGCAGAATTCCATGAGCAACATCTGGAATTGAAGCTGCATCACGCAGGCCAGACGCACACACAGCAGACTGAGGAGGTGTGTGTGTGTGTGTGTGTGTGTGTGTGTGTGTGTGTGTGTGTGTGTGTGTGTCACATGCACGTCGCGATAAAGGATACGTAAGGAGAAAAAGGGTTGTTTTTTTTCTTGTTGGTGCACGGCGTCCGACCTCGGGTGTTTCCTGTCCTCCCAGCTGATTCTGCAGAGCGAGGAAAAGAATGGCCTCAGCACAATCCTTTACCCACAATCCCCCTCTCCTGCTCGCTGTAACCAGAGAGCTTCTCTTCTCTGTCTGCAGAATGACTCACTTTTTTTCTTCTTCTCCCAACAAAAGAGCCACAATGCCCCAGCCTCTTCCATCGCCCCCCCCAGCCTCTCACATTTCACCCACATGTATGAAAATGTCATTTTGAGTCCCGCCGTCCGATCTCTGCAGAGATCAGCAACTCTGAACGCCGTCAGCGTCTGCTGCTTCCTGTTTGCTGGTCACTTCCTGCAACCCCCCCCCCCCTCCAGCTGAGCCTCATAACGACCAACCGGAAAAATCCCTGTAATATATGTGCAGGGTCAGGTTTCCACGGAGGAACGGCTGGTGTTGCTCTTCGCCGGTGACGGGGATGTGGGACGATGGAAAGGGGCATTTTCCTGGAGGGGGGTTGGGGGGGGGGGCAACACATGGTTCTCATTTGCATCCGTTAAAGTTCTGCCACATCCTGAGTCCACCAACCCAGGGTGTACAGAGCGTGACCCCTCCCTCCACCGGCTGCCTCTTTTATGAACACCTGGGGGGGGGGGGGTGAACCTCCGTCCCTCCATGAGGTCACCTGAAAACCTGAAGGAACGCTCTGGACCAGATCCACATTCAAATCCAGATCCGGATCCAGATCAGACGCCCTCAGTGACGTCATGGAGACGGTTCGAGATCCGACCCGACTTATCCGGTTCCTGAGTGTGCAAAAGTTGAACTTTGACCTTGACCTAGTTTTCTCAAGGTCAAGGTCATCGTCTCATTGTCATCCCCTTTGCTGCCCGAGTCATGTGCTTTTGGTTTCATCTATCTGAACGGTTGTGAAGACATGTGGTGGACGGACGGACGGACGAACACATCAGCGTCTGGAAGCGGGACGCAGTTATCTCAACATTTATTCTTTTCATTTTTTCTCGGCCTTAAAATAAAACATCGCCAGAAAAAACGATTCTTTTTTGAACATCAAGCGTTAATAATGGAACCGTGTCACAAATTTGTACCAAAAAAATTGTTAAATTTGAATTATGAGTTTTAATTTGTATAATTATTGCTAAAAAAAATTAGAAAAAAAGAACAATCACAAATAAACAACCCCCCAGAGGGAGGACTTCACCAACAGGCTGAAGGAAATGGAATGCGGCCATTGTTCAAGTTATTGGATGCACCTGATGTTTTTCATCAGTGGATCGTGTTAGTAATGCTGTTTTAAACACACACACACACACACACACACACACATACCCACACACACACACACACACACACACACACACACACACACACACACACACACACACACACACACACACACACACACACACACACACACACACACACACACACACACACACACACAGCCAACACTGGAGGATCAATAAGACTTTTTTCCGCCTCGTCTGCATCTTATTATTCCATCCAGCTCCACATGGAAAATAACCCCCCCCCCACCCCAAACAGAGAGGAGCGCCCCTCTGATGATGGGACGTCCCATCTGAAGCCCAGGGGGGGCGGGGTTAGTGTGGGCGGGGCTCACACAGGTGCAGGAAGCGTTGGTGTTCGTCTTACCAGGTGTGGTTGAGGGGGTGGGGGGGGGCGCTGATTCAGGAGCTGCACCCCCAGACCAGGCCGCATCCGCCAGGAAAGCCCCCTGCTTCGCTGAGGGCCTCGTCAGGATGGGGAGGGGGGGCAGATGCTGACCCCCCTCCCCACATCTCCTGCTGTCCGTTAATGAAGTATCATGTTTCTCTCTGCCCCCCCCCATCCCAACATCTGGTTTCCATAAGCAGACACATGTCATCACAGAGAGGGGGTGGGGAGACTGGGGGGGGGGGTGTGGATATCAAGGGAGGCATGAACCTAAAGGAGTGGAGCGACCGACATGTCAGTCTCTCATTATCCCTCCAGACTCCTCTCACATGTTTTCAGGGCTGGGGGGCTGAAGGGGGGGGGGGGGGGGCAAAGAAAAATAAGAGTCGGCAAACACGAGCAGAGATCAGATAGGCCACATCAGAGCAGGGGGGGGCTCCATGTGGAACCACAGACCCGTGTGTGTGTGTGTGTGGGGGGGGGGCGCTTACAGAGCGAAAAACATTTTGTTTTCACTGCCCCCTCATCATGACTGGGTTCGCTCAGCTGACTGGTCCGTTGGGGGGGGGTCAGGAGAACATGGGGTAGTCTTTAACGTCTGATCTTCAACAGGATCTCCTCAGCTTCCTTCTGAAGCTTCATGAAACTGAACCGTCCCCCAAACCTGGAGCCGTAGAACACATCAGAACCGTCTGCATCAATCTGACATCAGTGGAGGCTGGGAGAACCCGAACCGGTTCTGACCCGAATGAACACAGCTTTAAACCAGTCACAACCTCACAACCCCCCCCGCCTGGGGCCTTCGTTTGGACTCTCTGGCTCCTCCAGTGGACTCTGGTTCTGTGGTTCCTCCAGTGGACTCTGATTCTGTGGTTCCTCCAGTGGACTCTGGTTCTGTGGTTCCTCCAGTGGACTCTGGTTCTGTGGTTCCTCCAGTGGACTCTGGTTCTGTGGCTCCTCCAGTGGACTCTGGTTCTGTGGTTCCTCCAGTGGACTCTGGCTCCTCCAGTGGACTCTGGTTCTGTGGTTCCTCCAGTGGACTCTGGTTCCTCCAGTGGACTCTGGTTCTGTGGTTCCTCCAGTGGACTCTGGTTCCTCCAGTGGACTCTGGTTCCGTGGCTCCTCCAGTGGACTCTGGTTCTGTGGTTCCTCCAGTGGACTCTGGTTCTGTGGTTCCTCCAGTGGACTCTGGTTCTCTGGTTCCTCCAGTGAACTCTGGTTCCTCCAGTGGACTCTGATTCTGTGGTTCCTTCAGTGGACTCTGGTTCTGTGGTTCCTCCAGTGGACTCTGGTTCTGTGGCTCCTCCAGTGGACTCTGGTTCTGTGGCTCCTCCAGTGGACTCTGGTTCTGTGGTTCCTCCAGTGGACTCTGGTTCCTCCAGTGGACTCTGGTTCTGTGGTTCCTCCAGTGGACTCTGGTTCCTCCAGTGGACTCTGGTTCTGTGGTTCCTCCAGTGGACTCTGGTTCTGTGGTTCCTCCAGTGGACTCTGGTTCTGTGGTTCCTCCAGTGGACTCTGGTTCTGTGGTTCCTCCAGTGGACTCTGGTTCCTCCAGTGGACTCTGGTTCTGTGGTTCCTCCAGTGGACTCTGGTTCTGTGGTTCCTCCAGTGGACTCTGGTTCTGTGGTTCCTCCAGTGGACTCTGGTTCTGTGGTTCCTCCAGTGGACTCTGGTTCCTCCAGTGGACTCTGGTTCCTCCAGTGGACTCTGGTTCTGTGGTTCCTCCAGTGGACTCTGGTTCTGTGGTTCCTCCAGTGGACTCTGGTTCTGTGGTTCCTCCAGTGGACTCTGGTTCTGTGGTTCCTCCAGTGGACTCTGGTTCTGTGGTTCCTCCAGTGGACTCTGGTTCTGTGGTTCCTCCAGTGGACTCTGGTTCCTCCAGTGGACTCTGGTTCTGTGGTTCCTCCAGTGGACTCTGGTTCCTCCAGTGGACTCTGGTTCCTCCAGTGGACTCTGGTTCTGTGGTTCCTCCAGTGGACTCTGGTTCTGTGGTTCCTCCAGTGGACTCTGGTTCTGTGGTTCCTCCAGTGGACTCTGGTTCTGTGGTTCCTCCAGTGGACTCTGGTTCCTCCAGTGGACTCTGGTTCTGTGGTTCCTCCAGTGGACTCTGGTACTCCGGGTCCAGACCAGCTGAGTTGCATCAGGCCAGAAAAATGCTGCCCTCAGCGCGGCGGGTTCTAATTACAGAGCAGCAGTGCTGAGCTGTGCAGGAAGAACGTGGAGGCCGGAGAGACGAACGAGGACACGAGGAGACTGGACCGGGGGGGGGGGGTTCAGACATGGAGGTCAGAGAAGGTGACCCTTGACAGGAGAGGTGGGGGGGGTCAAACAGGAAACCGTTCTTTGTCACCTGGATGCGTCGGAACGGGTCGAGGTCTGACGGGTCGGACGGGACGGGCCGTGACTGACACCTGGTGGACGCCCCAGTTAACCACAGTAACGCCGTTAGAGGGCTGAGCTGGGACCTGATTGGTCAGCAGGATCAGGGAAAACGGGGTGGGGGGGGGGGTTAAGAAACGTCACCATTTAAAATGTGATTTTTTATTATTTGTACATTCACCACTGATGGGCGTACTCAAAGAAGAAATTTAAAAAACAAAAGCAAAGCTCGGTACTAAAATGATAAAATAATGATTAAAAAAAAAAACAATACGAAAACCGATGGGGCCTCCCGCCTGGGCCCCCCGCCTGGGGCCTGTACTGACGCTACAGGAGTTGGGGGGTGGGGGTGGGGACACTGCACTGCCTTAGTTCTTTCACACGTCCACAACAACCCGGAGCTGCCTCTTTTAAAGACGTGCTTTTTCTCGTCGTGTCTGTACAATCCAACGTTTTTCAGAGGTTCCTGAACGCCTCACGGCCACAGCTAGTGATAGCAGGTAATAATTGGCACCGACAAGGAGGGGGCGGGGCAGTGGGAGGGGCTTATTCAAATGAGCCAGCACGTCATACTGCCGGAATAAAAAAACGAGAGAATAAATGAGAAGCAAATATATAAAGAAAACATATCAAACCTCGACAGGAGCGAGACGCACGGCACTCTGGGAAATAACACTGCAAACAGATGGTGGTCCCGTGAGACGCGACGTGACGGGGGGGGGGGCGTTTGAAAGAAAAAAAAAAGGCGGGAATCTGAGATGCTGACGACATCATTGGTCCTCTGCTGGACAAAACGTACATGGAGTGAGGGCTGATGGGAAGGGGGGCGGGGTCTCTAGGACAGTCCTGTCAAGCGGCGTTAACGCCGCCGGTCTCGCGGGTCGCTGCGGCTCCGCGAGCGCCGCCCCCCCCCGGCGCCGCCGCCGCTGCTGCCGCCCGGCCGGCGGTAGCCATCCCTGCGTTTGTCGTTGTCCCTCTCCCTCTCTCGCCCCCGGTCTCTCTCTCGCTCCTTCTCGCCCTCACTGCGTTCGCCCGCCGCGCCGCCGCCGCCCGCCTTCATCCTCTCCTTACGCTCCTCCTCCTTCTTCTTCTCCTCCTCCTCCTCTAGCTCCTTCCTCCTCTTCTCGCGCTCCTTCGTCCGCTCCGCTCTGGCCGCTTCCCGCTGGGCGAACTGGAAAAGAAGGGGAGTTAGACCACGCCCCTCAGCGACACGTCGCTGGCGGCGACGCCCGGACGCCTCACCTGCTCCTCCGTCAGCGGCAGCCAGTAAATACACGGGGCCGCCTTCGTCTTGCGGAACAGGTCGTCCAGCAGCTTCGCGGGGGGGTCCTCGGGTTTGTCTGCTTAAAACGACACACGCTGTTAGGGGGGTGGCGCCACCCGGTGGCGTGGGGGTGGGGAAAACGAGGGCTCACCCTTCCTCTCTGTCTTCTTCTCCTTGCTCTTCCCCCTCTCCTTGCGCCGTCGCTCGTGGGAGCGCGACCGGCGGGCCCCGCCCTCCTTCTCCTCGCCGGCCTTCCCGAACTCGCGCACCTTGTCGCGGTCCCACTCGCGCTCCGCCCTCGCCCGCTCCCGCCGCTCCATCTCACGCTCGCGTTCCGCCCACTGGTCTCGCTCCGGGAGGAGGGAGGGCAGGCCCGACGCCCGGCCCCGCCCGAATCCGGGCGCCGGCTCCTCTGCTCCGGGCCGATCGGCGGCGCCCAAACCTTTATGGAAATCCAGCTGCGAAGAGAGGCGGGGTTAGGCCTCAAGTGGGCGGGGCAGGAGACAGGAAGTAGCGGGACGGCCCTTACCTCGTCCTGCTGGCAGAAGTCCACCCGGAGGACCTTGGGGTTGCTCTGGGGCCACTTGACGCCGTGAAGGGCTTCCCGCGTCGCCACCGCTTCCTCTGAGCTGCAGTACTGCACCCAGAACAGGAAGCGGCGTGAGAAACAGGAAACGGAAGCAGGAAGTAGGCGGCGTCAGCCGGCGAGGACTCACCGTGACGTAGCAGTGGGACTTGATCTTGTCGATCCAGAAGCCGTCCTCCACCAGCGTCCCCGTCCGGCCCAGCAGCTCCTTCAGCTGCCCCAGAGTGAACGGACGCACCTGAGCAGAACGCCACAGCGCCATCAGCAAACCACTGCAAAGCTAAGCTACATGCTACATGCTAAACTAGTGGAGAGTTCTTTGAAGTGTTTTTTTCTTCTCCTCAAGAATTAAATATCAGGATTAAAGTTTACCGTAAACCAATCTGGATTAAAACGACTGACGCTTAACGGTAGATATTGTAACTACACGTACGTGTTTTAATATGATGACGCGTTTTTATTGTGACTTATTTACAGTCACATGATTTATGAGCTATTAAGTGTTTCCTAGTGGTTCTAGAGTCCAGTATCTGTGGTGGACAGACGTTAATCCAGAGAAACAACAAAAACTAGATTTTTATTTTTAAACTGACGTCTAATCAGAACGACTGAACTCTAAACAACATGAACCTGGATTTTTTTTATTATGGGATGTTTTTATGTCCTGGAATTGTTTCCGGTCAGTCTGAGGGAATACTTTAGTATTTAGAGTAGTAATGACATTTCTGTAGTATTTAGAGTAGTAACGACATTACTTTAGTATTACAGTAGTAATGACATTACTTTAGTATTTACAGTAGTAATGACATTACTTTAGTATTTACAGTAGTAATGACATTACTGTAGTATTACAGTAGTAATGAGATTACTTTAGTATTACAGTAGTAATGACATTACTTTAGTATTACAGTAGTAATGACATTACTTTAGTATTACAGTAGTAATGACATTACTTTAGTATTTACAGTAGTAATGACATTACTTTAGTATTTACAGTAGTAATGACATTACTTTAGTATTTACAGTAGTAATGACATTACTGTAGTATTACAGTAGTAATGAGATTACTTTAGTATTACAGTAGTAATGACATTACTTTAGTATTTACAGTAGTAATGACATTACTTTAGTATTACAGTAGTAATGACATTACTTTAGTATTTACAGTAGTAATGACATTACTTTAGTATTTACAGTAGTAATGACATTACTTTAGTATTTACAGTAGTAATGACATTACTTTAATATTTACAGTAGTAACGACATTACTTTAGTATTACAGTAGTAATGACATTACTGTAGTATTACAGTAGTAATGAGATTACTTTAGTATTACAGTAGTAATGAGATTACTTTAGTATTTCGAGTAGTAATGAGACTACTTTAGTATTTAGAGTATAATGACATTACTTTAGTATTTAGATTAGTTCTAATCAATCGATAGTAATCGATCAGTCCTGCTGATCGGTCGTCTCACCAGGTTGCTGACGTGGACGATGCTGGACACTTTGCCGCGCGGCGGCGACGGCTGGCGGGCGGTCCGGACGGGGTCATCGATGGTGATGGACACGCCCGTCTTCTGCTGGCTGATGGAGCGACGGATGAGGGCGTCGCCGGGGGTCACTGGGGGGAGAGAGGGAGTGGTCAGCGTGACTCCGCCCCTCACAGACAGGAAGTCGGCGTCTGGCGCTGGATCCGTTACCAGTGTTGACTTCCGTCTGGTGGCGGGTATCTAATGACGACTGGGTTTCCATGGCGACAGGAAACGAGGCCTCCGTCTTCTCGTGGCGCTCCTCGTCCGCCTGTGGCTCATCCTCCTCTACCTCCTCACGCCGGCTCCTCTTCGCCTCCTTCTCCCCGTTCTCCTGGCTCTCGGAGAACACCACCTGTAACAGAACCTGGGAGTGAGTGGATCTACGCGGCGCGGTCATGTGACGTGCGGTCATATGACCCACCTGCGTGACGGTGCGTCGGATCTGAAGGTCCTGGTCCGAGTGCTCCCGCTCCTCATCCTCGGCCCCAGACAGGACGGCCTCCTCCGGGTGGAGATCCACCACGGCCTCCTGGCCCAGACACGGCCGGATGTCTGGGATCAGCGTCTGGATGGGGGGGGGGGCATGGATTCAGGTGGGCGTTCTGGAGGGGGAGGAGCTTTAACTCGGTCCTTTCGGTTCCCGTGGTTACCTTGAGGGAGTCGGTGGTGATGCTGATGGAGGGCTTCTTGGCGGTGACCGCCGTGCTGGAGCCCCACCTCCTCTTGCGACCCGCCGCGACCCCCGGTTCTGGCTCGCCCTCGGCCCCGCTGGTGCCGGGGGACGACTTGCTGCCTGGAGAGAGGAGGAGGAGTTTTTAGAAAGTGTCACGATGATGAAGACGATGGAGAGGATGACTGATTGAGGTTTGAATCTCGCCCCCGTCCGTGACCCCTGACCCCCAGAGAGACGATTCAAGCTCTCTGTGTTGTTTTCTAGCAGCAAACAGGTGTTGAGACGTTTGAGGAGTTTACTCACTGCTCAGGGAGATCTTACGACTGGAGAAGACCTTCGGTGTCTGAAACAGAGGAAGACAAGACAAAGTCAAGATCAGGTGGATAAAACCACTTGTGTACTCTGATTACTCTGTAATCTGATTACACTGCAGGAGCTCGTGGTCTTACCTCTTCACTGGTGTCTGGAAGCTTCTCTGGTTCGGTCATGGCCCCCTTCTCCTGCCTGCAGCATGAAAAACACATTAAATAGGACCTGGGGGGGAGGGGGGTCATCGTTTAGTCATTTAATAATGCCAGTGAGGGGGCGGGGCCGGATTATAGAGGGCGGGGCAATAGGTTCCTATATTCAGAAGCGGCTAGTAGCAGCTAGCCCCTAACAGAAGGCCTGTAGCTGTCAGACAGAACGTCAGATCGATGAAGAATCAATGATCAATAAACATGGATTTATATCGTTTAACCAGCATTAATAAATAAACTACACGTTCACCACCAACACAACAGAACCCCCCCCCAGGTGACTGATGTACCTGCGCCGCAAACGCATCACACACCGCACGCGCCCGTTCCGACTTACATTAGTGGGGGGGGGGTGTCCCCCGCAGCGGAAACGACAGACCGGACCGACACCCCCGCCCAGCCCCCCACCGGAGACGACTCCTCACCGCACCGGCAGCTACCGCTAGCAGCTACCGCTAGCAGCTACCGCTAGCAGCTACCGCTAGCAGCTACCGCTAGCAGCTACCGCTAGGAGCTACCGCTAGGAGCTACCGCTAGGAGCTACCGCTAGGAGCTACCGCTAGGAGCTACCGCTAGCAGCTACCGCTAGCAGCTAACGCTAGCAGCTACCGCTAGCAGCTAGCGCTAGGAGCTAGCGCTAGGAGCTACCGCTAGGAGCTAGAGCTGGCTTCGGAAGCTACCGCTAACACCGGAAGCTACCACTAGCACCGGGGGCTAACGCTAGCCCCGGACGGACAGGAGACGGGTCGGGGACCTGCAGCATCTCCGCCACACCGGCGCAGGGCGGCCTCACGCGGCGCCTGACGGGAAAACTGAGAGCCCCGCGTGAGCCTCATCAGCAACGAGACGCGTGCACGACCCCCCATGCGTCACGCGCGACGTGATCTCAGAGGCGGGTGGTGTGGGGGGGGCGGCAGCACCGAGGAGACGTCATTAAAAAAGAAATGGAGTCCAGAGCAACACACACACACACACACACACACACACACACACACACACACACACACACACACAGTTCCGAATCAATCACGTGATCTAGATATCACGTCTACACATGAATCAGTGCAAAACTGACGTCATCAAGCCCCAGACAACAACTTTCTGTGACGTCATTACAAACGCCAACACACCCAGCACGTGACCTGGTTCCTCTCCAGAACCGAACCGGTTCCACAGACACCCATCACACCTACACACTGGGGTTTTAAAGCGTGACGTCACACAGCAGAGTGGGAGGGGCGACAGAGAGGAGTTCTGCTCCCTCCCCACATGTCTATGAGTCACTGCTGAAACTTGTGGATGCTGGCCTCAGGGCCGCTCCGGCCGCTAACACACAACACATTAGCGCTAAACTGAAACTCCCAAGCTAGCAGAACCAACAAGAACCAATGCAGTCAGACTGCAACGATCCGCAACACCCCCGAATTCAAAATGTTACCCTGACCTACTTGCATAGGTCAAAGATCAAAGGTACTGCTCTGACCTAACGTCTCTCCATCAGTTCACTCATGCTACGCTAACACTCAGCAGCTCTGTTACCTGCTTTGACAGCCAGGTTGATTTCCCTTAACGTTAAACCTGCACCGTGTGACCTTCATCACGTGTTTCCCATCACTAGGGTGTGGAGAACACCTGTTTGAAACCCAATCAAACTACGGTAGCGAGACAGAAGACAAACTAAGAAAACTGTGGGAATAAAGATGAAGACTCCACCCTTTGAGGAGGTAAATACTGCAAGGGTGGGTGGAAAGTTTGGAGAGGAAGAGGGTTCAGATGTAAAAGAAGTCTTAAAGTGATGAAGACCTCCTTTACCACAAACTAACTCATCAGATTCCAGCTCAACTTTGGTCAACGACCAGCTGGACGGTCAGCCTGAAACAACACACCCACTAAACCACCATGATGACTAGACACAGGACAGACCCACCCCCCAGGAGTGGACACACACACCCCCATCAGCTGTGTGTCCACAGAGACACACAAAGATGTTCAGAACAGGACTGAAAGCAGACCTTTGTTCGTCCTCCTCGTCCTCACGTCTCCTCCTCTGCGTCTCGTCTCTCGTCGGCGCTTCAATCGATCGTTCCTGAAGGTTTGGATAAGGAATGAAGTCAGGTGAAGGGGATCCCGATGGAAACGGCGTGCTCCTCGCGGCGGATGGTCAACTCACCTCGTAACCGTCTGCGTCAACGACTCTCTCCTCGACGGACGTTGAGTCTTTTGGCGTTTCCTCTACAGTCGTAGACTCTCTCTCGGGTTTCCTTTCCTGAAACAGAAACAATCTCTCACCGATCCCACCTGAGAACACCTGAGAACACCTGAGAACACGTCACCGATTGGCTGGACTTACCCTCCTGCCTCTGGAGGCGGAGCAGCTTTTCTCCCGGGACGACGTGGACGAGTCCGACGAGCGGGACGACGACGAGCCGGAGTCCGACTCCGACGACGAGGAATCGCTCGATGACGACCGATGTCTCGTCTCGTCTTTCTCGGCGCCTCTTCCCGACCTGGGGGCGGTTTCTGCTGAGCTGACAGAATCCTGGACATCACCCACTTCCTGATCTTTGTGGGCGGGGCCAACCTGGTCTGTATTCTGTGAACGTTCCTCCTCTTTGCCCTCCAGACTTGCTTCCTTGTCCTTTTGGGGACTGTGGAGCCCAAATACGACTTTGGGTTCAGTTGGGGGCTCCTGCCTCCCCCCAACATCGGTGGGGGGGTGTGTGGTTTGGACCCGAGGCTGAACCTGAGGCTCCCTGAAGAAGCGGAACTTCTTGAACGCAGACTGGGGGGACAGAGTTGTTCCCGACGTGGACATGACAGTCTCTCCCAGAGGTTGGGCATCATCCTGCTCGGTCGAGGGCTTCCTACCCACTCCGGGGGGAACGGGGGCAGTTGGCAGGGGGGTGACACCCGTCTCTCGCCCCCGTTTGGACAAAGGGAGGTGACTCTCCCTCTCCTTCTCAGCCATCCGAGCTCGGTCCAGTTCTTCCTTCTCTTTCTGCTCGGCTTCCTCCTGTTCTGCCCTTTGGAGTCTCTCCTGCTCTAGAGTTCTCTCCTTCTTCTCCTGCTCTAGAGCTCTCTCCTTCTCCTGCTCTAGAGCTCTCTCCTTCTCCTGCTCTAGAGCTCTCTCTTTCTTCTCCTGCTCTAGAGCTCTATCTCTCTCCGCCCTCTCCTTTTCCTGCCGCTCTCGTTCCAAAGCCTTCTCCTTCTCTATCCTTTCTTGGTCCAGTTTCACTCTCTCTAGTCTCTCTTTCTCCTTCCTCTCGAGCTCTAGTCTCTCTTGTTCCAGAGCTCTCTCCTTCTCCAACCTCTCCAGCTCTAGAGCCTTTTCTCTCTCTAGTCTCTCCTGCTCTAGAGCCTTTTCTCTCTCTAGTCTCTCCTGCTCTAGAGCCTTTTCTCTCTCTAGTCTCTCCTGCTCTAGAGCCTTCTCTCTCTCTAGTCTCTCCTGCTCTAGAGTCTTTTCTCTCTCTAGTCTTTCCTGCTCTAGAACTCTCTCCCGTTCTAGTCTCTCCCTCTCCAGTCGTTCTCGCTCTAAGGCCTTCTCCCTCTCCAGCCGCTCCATCTCCAAAGCCTTCTCCCTCTCCATCCTTTCCTTCTCCTTCCTCTCCTCCTCTAGAACGCGTTCCCTCTCTAGTCTCTCTTGCTCACGAACCCGTTCCCTCTCCAGCTCCATCGCTCGTTCCATTTCTTCTCTTTCCCGTTTCAACCTCTCTTCTCTCTCTCGTTGGAGACGTTCTTGTTCTAGAGCCTTCTGCCTCTCCATCTCCTTCAACCTCTCCAACTCCATCGCTCTTTCCATCTCTTCTTTCTCTCTTTGGAGACGTTCTTGTTCTAGAGCCTTCTGCCTCTCCAGTTCCTGCCTCTCCAGCTCCATCGCTCGTTCCATTTCTTCTCTTTCCCGTTTCATCCTCTCTTCTCTCTCTCTTTGGAGACGTTCTTGCTCTAGAGCCTTCTGCCTCTCCAACTCTTTCTGCCTCTCCATTTCTTGTCTCTCCATCTCTAGAGCTCTCTCTCTCGCTAAGGCTAGCTCTTGCTTCTCCCTCTCTTGAGCTAACGCTAACTCCCTCTCCTGCCTCTCCCGTTCCAGAGCGACTTCTCTCTCTCGTTCTAGAGCCTTCTCTCGTTCCTCTCGTTCTTCGGCCTGCTGTCGCTCTAGTCTCTCTCTCTCCACAGCTTTCTGTCGCTCCGTTTCGTTTTCCCCGTTTCTGTCTCTCTCCTCCGACGCTGTCACCTTGAGCACGCTCACGGGCAGCTGGATGTGAGGCGGCGCCGCCGCCCCCTGGTTGGCGCCGGGGAACATGGGAAACGGGAGGTGACCCGCGCTGTTGGCCGTGTGAGTGATCGCGGACACCGACCCCTCGGGGGGGCCTCTGCCCAGATAGGCGGCGGAGGGGGCGGCGTCGCTGTCGCCGGCATGCCAGCCCGCCCCCGAGAACGCCCCCTCGGACGCCATCTTGCGGGCGAGCAGGGTGAGGGGGCCGGGCTTGCCGCTGCGCTGCGGCTCCGGGCTGCTGCTGCGGCTGCTGGAGGAGCCGGAGCTGGAGCTGCTGGGGGAGTGCCGGGCTGGGGCCGCGTCCGGGCTGGGGGGGCTCTGTTTAGGGGTGTCGGGCAAAGGGAAGGACAGCTCCGGAGGCGGGGACGGGGGCGGCGTGGGCTGACGGAGCTGAGGGGACATGAGGGAAGGCATGTGCTGCTGCTGCTGCTGCTGGGGGGCGCACGCCGCCCCCGACCTCTCCCGGGTCACGGGGACGCGGGATGGCTCCCGGAGGCTCCTCCTCCCCGCGCCTCCGTCCCAGTCGTCGTCGTCGCCGTCTTCCTCGGCGTCGTCGCTGTCTTCATCGTCGCTGTCGGTGGCGACCTCATTGGACGCCGACCCCCCCTCAGGACCGCGCATCGCCAGCGAACCCGAGGGAGGGGTGTTGGACACGTCGGCCTCCTGGTGTCGGTTCGCTTCCTCTTCATTGGCCGCGGCGAAGAATCCCTCGCCGGAAGGGCCGGGAGGCTTGTGATGCTCGGCCAGCGCTGGGGGGGCGTCCTGCTGACGAACACCAGAGGGAGATGTTCAAACATCACAACCTGGGTTTCAATGCAGCAAGCTAAACAGGAAGTGGATGTCTGACCTGGGCCTGGGGGGTGGCGGAGGTACTGTTGTTCACCTCTGAGTGGTCCTCTTGCTCTGTTCACAACAACATCACATTATTTACTCCGCTGTGATTGGTTTAAAACCGGTACGAGGGGCAGGAACGCGTCCTACCGTTGGTCTCGTAGGCTTCCCGAGCCTCTCGCTCCAGACGCTGCCTCAGCAGCTCCTGCTGTTTGGCCAGATACTGTTTGATGAAGCTGTTCTGGCTCATCTCCTCCCCCATCTAAGAGTAGAACGTCATCCTTTAATGTTACCATTTACCAGGTTCTTCCCAATTTAAGGAACTCTGGGACACGAACCTTTGAGTTGGGCTGCAGTCCAACGTTACTGGTGGAGTTCTTCTGCAGATTCTCCAGCATCAGAGCCTGTTATTGAGACGAGATATTCACTGCATGTTAGTGACAGGAAGTCCTCCAGTTAGTCCTGGTAAGAGCCTCAAACGTCAGGTAGGAGCCTCAAACGTCAGGTAGGAGCCTCAAACGCCAGGTAGGAGCCTCAAACGTCAGGTAGAATCTCAAACGTCAGGTAAGCGCCTCAAACGCCAGGTAGGAGCCTCAAACGTCAGGTAAGCGCCTCAAACGCCAGGTAGGAGCCTCAAACGTCAAGTAAGAGCGTCAAACGTCAGGTAGGAGCCTCAAACATCAGGTAGGAGCCTCAAACGTCAGGTAGGAGCCTCAAAGGTCAGGTAGGAGCCTCAAACGTCAGGTAGGAGCCTCAAACGTCAAGTAAGAGTGTCAAACGTCAGGTAGGAGCCTCAAACATCAGGTAGGAGCCTCAAAGGTCAGGTAGGAGCCTCAAAGGTCAGGTAGGAGCTTCAAAGGTCAGGTAGGAGCCTCAAACGTCAGGTAGGAGCCTCAAACGTCAGGCAAGAGCCTCAAACGTCAGGTAGGAGCCTCAAACGTCGGGCAAGAGCCTCCAGCTCTCACTCTTGACACTTGTCGAGATGCTTGCCTCGGTCACATGACTACCTTCTTAAAGGGGCCGCTCCGGCCGCTAACACAGAATACATTACCGCTAAACTGAAACTCCCAAGCTAGCAGAACCAACAAGAAACAAACGCTGGTGTGACGTTACGAGGACGCTGCTAATAAAGTTGATACAAACTGGATTCACCTTTATTATAAGATTAAGAATAAAGTTTTCCTGCTGTTCTTATATTATTTTGTTGGATTTATCCACCACATCTTAAAGGTCTGTTAAATACTGTCTGACGTTAAACCGTCCGTAGTGGAACAAAGTTTGGGGACCGCTGAGTTACAGAACAAATACATCATTGTATACTCACTGACTCTCACCCTACTTTGAACATAAAAAACCTATTCAATTAATATACAACAACCCAATACAAACAAAAAAAATGAAGAACCGTGTCACGTTTTATTTTTGATGCTAGCTGTGGCGCCACACAACTGACCTTGTGTGTGTTAAACATCTTATCAGAAACATAATGACGTAAAATCAGGAACATTTTGATTTCCATCCTGACAAACCTGGATGAGGTGTGTGTCGTTGTGTGTGTGAGCAGTTTGTCTCTGCGATAGTAAAGACATCTCATCCCATCACAGACTGGTGACAAACATGCCCCCTCTTCTGAAAGCAATTGAACAGAAACGGCTAACACTGAAACACATCCCAGCGACTCCGGAAGAGATGCTAGCAGCGCCAGAATGGGGGGGTTAGCCAGAATGCAGATGGATTAGCTAGTGCGCCACAACCTCAACCCCCCCAAAACAATCTGCAGAATTCCTCAGAAAACGTGACTAGCATAACGCCAATCTGGCGCCACAAGAAAACCATGGGGATTTCAAATCCTGAGGGACCTGAAGAAGGAAGTCCTGGTTTTGGACTTCTCCCGTACATCAGGCGCTGCCATTGAACCAACATCTACACGCACAGCGAGTGCGTCTTCAGTGTTGGTTCTGTAGGAAACATCAACTGGAACCAGAAGACCTGACTCAAACACATCTCACTCCACTGGTCGCCTTTCCTTGGGGCAAAAGTAGCTCAGTCTTTTTGGGAAACGATGCCTTGCTCAAGGGCACCGTCCCCAACAAGCCGCTCTACCATCACCTACAGGCCTGGATGTATCTACGCGTGAAAATAGAAATGAAAGTGTGGAAAAAATAATTTCTCTACGGAGGTAAATAAAGTTTGTTTCAGCGTGGAAATCCGTTCAGTAGTTTATGATCAAATATGGAAAACGCCACCAGAAAAGAAGATCCAATCCAGAGTTCTGTGTTCTAGAGGAACAACAAGTCGGAAAAAGTCTGGCAAATCACGATCTATAAGGAGAACAGATCATGCAGAATAATGTGGACACGTTTACACACAAGTTCTGCCAGACTCAACTAAATAATCTAGTTTATGATCAGCTGGTCTTTCCAGACTGCTGTGGATGAGTAAACACGTTTATATTAAATGATTCTGTGGGATCCCAAACACAAACGATCCCTTAATTTTAGTGCCATTAGAACATGATTTATTCTAGCTACGCAAACTTAAATTCATCAGGATTTATAAAAGATGTCAAAGCAGAGACAAACGTGTCCACGCGTCACGTGACCAGATAATAGTGATCTAACACAATATTTACACAGTCGTTCTTATCACGGGGGTGCAGTGTAAACACAACACACCGCTTTCACGTGTTTTAGCCTTCAAATGGCAATTAAACGGTACATCTGTCTAAAACCGGGGGGGACGGGGCGTCTTTCAATGCGGGCGGGCTGAAGCGGAGTGTGTGTCGGTGTAAACACACCGGCTCACACGGAACATTGTGTCTCCTCACACGCCTGAACAGCTAAGCTACCCCGAATTTGGCGGAACACAACCAGACCGCCATTAAAATCCGAGATAAAATTGACAGTAAATTCAGATTAAATCATCTGGGGAGACCCTAAACGATCCGGTTCCGGGTTAATCTGCTCGGTAAACCCGCGTTTGGTCGGGTCCCGGTCGGGTTAACCCACAGCAAACAAGCCAGGCCAGCGGGGCTCCGCGTTAGCCGAGCAGCTAACGGGCTAACAGGACAACATCCGCCGACACACACTCTCAGGTCAGCCGTCAAGTTTACGGAACTCCGCTTCCCGCTGCGCAGGAAGAATTTCCGGTCCGCCGAACGCGATTCGCTGACCGAACATCGCTAACGGGAGCGGACCCAGCTAGCCGATCACCCCGGTAACTCTGCTACGCCGCTCGGCAGTAACGATACTCAAGGGTCGGCCCTCGGGAGAGCATCAGCCCGTCGCTCCAGCGGTAGTTCACGCCGACAAACCGTCCGGCGCTCGGCGACGGAACTCACCCCCCTGAGTCGCTTGATGAGTGCATTCTTCTGTCCGCTTTTCGGTAGGCCCCTCTCCTCCAGAGCAACTTTTAAATCGGCCACTCGGAGGGACTGGAGCGGTCTCCCGTCCAAGGTAACGTTTTCGAGATCCGCCATTTTCCGTTCCTCTAGCCCGTTCCGAGCGAGAGCCACGAGCCACGCCTTCCTCCACGTGACGTCACCGGAGACGGCTTCCGCCTGAACCCACATCAAAAAAACGATTATTTTTTTCACAATTCAAAACGCATAATATGTAACATTCACTGTGACTATTATTAAATTGCATTCTGTACATATATTACGTACCATGCTCAACTGATAACGTTAACACTTTGATGTACTAACCATAACTGCGTAAGATCTGCGCAAGCTTGACACATCAAAGCTAATTAGCTGCTAATTTATGCTAAAATTCGAATCTTCATAGGTGAAGGCTTGAAGCGCTCTTCCGGTTTAGGTTGAGCGGTGGTGGATAATGATTGGTTAGATTTAAGGGTTAATGATCGCGATGAACCAATCAGAGCCGGCGGAGGGCGGGAAGTAGCGTAGCCATCGCTAAACTGTGAAATCCATTTCCTGTAAATTGAGCGATGGTGGATAATGATTGGTTAGGTTTAAGTGATGATTGTTGTTATGAACCAATCAGGGCCGGCGGAGGGCGGGCCATCGCTATGCTGTGAAATCCACTTCCTGTATGTGTCGAAAGATTAGCTTCCTGTCAGCCCGCGTCGCTGCAGGTTAAATATGTCGATTCTGAAGTAGTTAATATCGTAAAAATGGCTTCTAACAGCCATTTCTAAACATTAAACGACGATAATTTGAATTCATGACGCCAGATGTTGGTGTTTGATGTTCAAAACAAGCTAATCTACATGCTAATCTCACCGAAGGAGCCAGTCAGCGGCTGCCATTGTTGATCAGCTCAGCCCGGGTCCAGCTGGCTGCTTCCGGCCGTCACCTGCAGACATGTCGTGGTTCCATCGTGTCCACCAGACAGATCCACAGCAGCCCCAGATCAGGGGTCTGACGGAGGCACCACCGGCCCCCTCCCAGACCACTCCCAGCCCGGAGGACTTCCCCTCCCCACCCCGGGGTGTCTCCAGCCCCCCGAGCCTGGAGAAGCTCTCCGCCGGTCAGCTCCGAGCCCCGGACCCCATCTCCTACGTCAGCCTCCAGGAGCAGCGCTGCGTCCTGAGCTGGTTCCAGGCCTGGTCCCCCTCCCAGAGGGAGCGCTTCCTGCAGGACCTCCTGGGGAAAGCCGTGCCCGGGAAGGTGTGCACCCTCCTGGATTCCCTGAGCACCCTCCAGGTAAGGTGATGCCCAGGTCACCATGGCGACTGTCGTCCAGGGTGTTCCTCATCCTCCTCTCGTTGCAGGTGAAGGACAGACTCCCCAACATCTTCGAATGCCAGCTGCGCCTGTGGACCCAGTGGTTCGACTCGTGGGGGGAGGAGGAGAGGAACCACTTCCTGCACATGCTGGAGGAGCAGGACCCGCTTTTCGTCGCCCACTTTTTCAGGAGCGTCGCCGGAACGGCGGGGAGAGACTGAGTAAGACCCCCGAGATGGTTCCTGTCCAGGGTGAACCCCATCCAGTCACACATGAGTCCACTATTTTTATAAGGTGACTGTCGGGGGGGCGGGTTTGGACTCTTCTTTTTTTCTTCAACACCCTGAATGAGATCAAAACAGTTTTCCAGACAGAATAAACAAAATACATTGTAGTTGTTGTTGTGTTATTGTCTGCGTCACTCTAATGTCGAGTATAAATGGGATTTTCCAAGAGTTTGAATGAAGCTTTTGACCTTCCAGTCAACATGGAGGAGCTGTGGATCATACATTTCCCATAATGCAACTGGTTAAACATCTTTCAGATCCATTCTAGACAGAATGACTCCATTAAGCAGAAAAATCAAAGAACCAGTATGAGAGGAAAAAATGCAAATTAACTCCCATCAACCTCCGTCACGATGGAGAGGAGCCAGATTAGAAAGAGTTCATTTATATGTCAAGATTGTTCAAGCAAGGATGTCTGTGAGATAAGTACAGGACGAAATAACCCAGGGCACGTTTCCATGGAAACCATAAAAAATGTAAAACATTGAGTTTTTGGTAAGCTAATGAGCTTCTGACTGTCCAGACAACAGTTGGTACCCGTGATGTTAAACTAGTCACTGCCGAACAGGAAGTCCTTTGGTTTGTGTTTTTGTACTTCCTTGTTGTCCCAGTTCTAACAGGAAACAAAACCACAACTGAAACATTTTTATGACAAAAGAATGAGCTGTAGGATGTTGGTTTGACCACACAGATGATTTATGCATCCTTACTGAATATTCATGAGGTCCGTTCTTTTATACTTGGTGAGAATGAATGTGTTGACAGCAGAGATAAAACCGTACGGTGTTCAGAAAGTAAATGTAGTGAAAACTCTATAAACAGACATTTTAACTCACAAGTTGAAGTCCTGTCCTTCCACTTCATTCTGCTGCTGTGATAGAGATTTAATGTTCTCCACAAGGCTCCTCACACTTTCCCTGACCTATCAGTTTATACACTGTGTATGTATCTTTTATTTTTTTAATATAATTTTATATTTTGTTTTAGATATAGAATTTTAATAATTCTATAGGATTAATTTTGAAAAAAATTCAGGAAAATGTTCAGAATATTTTATGAAATCGACGGAGATCCTTCTTTTTTTTTGTTGCCACTGCGCCACCTTGTGGAATAATTCACTCTCGTCTTTTAGATTGAGGGTGAAGTTTTATGATCCTGGAAAAATTGAAATTGGTGCAAAAGTTTTTCTTTATGTCTGCAGAATGATGGTAATTCTGCAGCGTTTGATTCATTTAGACTCATGGAATTTAATTTATTTATTCCATTTTCCATTTTTTTCTTTTATGAGGCAGGTGAGGCCGTGCCTCCCCTGCCTCCCCTGACCGCACGTCACTGACTCTTAACTGTTCTACAAGCGTCTCGTAGAAATAAAGTTAGAATTTGTGTTGCATTCAGGTCAGTTTTTTCCTCTGCAGCTGTGTTCAGATACTAGAATTCAAAGACATTTAGTGAAGCTAATCCCACAGATCTCCTCTCCTCCACTGGAGGTGGGTTTCAGAAACACATCTAGAACTCCTCAATCCAACACCCTGTCTCATCGTGTGATATAATATGTGAAATTGTGTCAAAGGTTTTCCGACTCTGTAAATGTATGACCGTTCTGTAAGTGGTTTGAGAACCTGTGAACATGATCCCAGTATAGTCTGAGTGTTCCAGTCCAACCGCCGGATTGGAGCTGAGGCTGTGGGCCTGGAGCTGCAGTCTGGTCTCATTCCAAACAAGGAGGTCACTTCCACTTGCCAGTCTGCTGACTCAGCAGTATCCTCCGCCAGGTGTTCCTCACACCTGACTGAGCACATTAGTGACGTCATTAGTTGTTTTAAACTCGTAAAAATAGAAGAACTACAACACGTGGCTTCTTTCCTTGTTTTATCGAGTCATCAACGTCCTCTCAACAGCAAATAATTAAATTATAACCCAGAAATTTACCGTTTCTTGATACATTGATCACTTCAATCGCCCCTTGGGGACGAATAAAGTTTTATCTTTAATTGAATTAATCGAACACACTGACCGAACGGAAATGACATCACGTATTCTTGAAACACTAACTGTCAAGATAGTTCCTTATGAGGATTATTTATGAGTAAAGTGCAACAATAACCTGTTAAAAGGAAAAATAACCGAACAAAAACATGATAAGAATCCTTAAAAAGTTATAAAACAAGAAAGACGTGACGCTAAAATGATTTAATAACGCGTTAAATTTGCCAAAGAGCTGCCGGACAAAACAGGAAGCTGGCCGGAGTGAATCCTCCCGGTGTTTGTTCGACCTGTTCCGCTTTGGCTTTTCTCGCGGTATTTCACTGAATCTCGTCTTTTCTCGCGATATTACAGTGGAGCTCGGCTCCTTTTCCGCGTCGCGTAGCCTCGGGCGGGACGTGGTTGGAGATCCCAACTGTTTACAGCCTCGGCTCCGTCAGGTGTGACTGCTGACTTCAGGGCGTTGTTGTCCCAGGTTGTCCCCGGGACTTGACAAACCAGCTCGAAGGTAACGTTGTCTTTACGATTGTTCAACAAACTAAATTATTTAAAGTTAGTTTCATTGTCATATTGTGGGAAATAACGTTGAGAGTTTCGACCTTAATGAAAAATTGTTCTTTATTTCGTTTTTGTTTTGTTACGAAGGTTTTTGTTCAACTAGTATTGACCAAAATACCTTAGTTTTATGTAAAAACTTGCACGTCAGGTGTAAAATGAGTTCAAAGGTTCCGTTGCATAAGAACTTGAATGATTATTTGTGTAAAACCGGTTTCCTGTAGTTTTGCTATGCAAGTGTTTAGATCTAGTGTAGATAATCTTATTCTACACTGTTAAGTAAAACTACACTTTAATTCGTGTAGATTCTACACGAATAGTCGTTTGCCTTCGTTTCTGATATCAATCACAATATTATCATTAAATCAATTTCACATTTATAGCATTGCATAACACAGGATTGGCTCAATGCAGTTTTGCAACGCAAATAATCAACTCCAAAGGTGAACATTGGTCAGTGATGTGGCTTTTAAACTTACACAACCGAGTTGCCCTTTAAATTATTTTATTCTTAAACACAGAGAGTTAGCTTGACTGACCTCTTTTACTGGGTGTCTCCCACCAGTGGACATGTCTCTGTCTGGTTGGGTGTGTTTGGTCACCGGTGCCTCCAGAGGCATCGGCAAAGGAATCGCCCTCCAGCTGTCCCAAGCTGGAGCCACCGTCTACATCACAGGACGCCAGGAGGCCACCCTGAAGCAGACCGCCACAGAGGTTGGGTTCCTGAGCGACGTGCTTTTATATTGTAATCTGTGCAGAGCGTTTCCTGCTCATGTGTTGGTTGTCACCACAGATGAAGGAGAGGGGTGGAACGTGCATCCCGGTCATCTGCGATTCTACCAGAGATCAAGACATCGAGGACCTTGTGGAGCAGATCAAACGCGACCAGAAGGGTCGGCTGGACGTCCTGGTGAACAACGCGTATGCTGGCGTCCAGGTACTGCCCATCACATAACGCCCGACTCGGTCTCTCGCGGTCTGACGAAGACTGACTTCTGGATCGTTTGTCATTCCAGTCTATCTTTGATTCTTTGGGGAAAAAGTTTTGGGAAATCGATCCGTCCATCTGGGATTCGATCAACAACACGGGCCTCAGGTCGGTGGTTGTGCCGAGTCTTGTCTTGATTTTGATTAAGTTGTGGTTCTTTAACTTCTATCAAATAAAAACACAACCTTCCCTTTCTGTTTCTTCCACAGGGGGCACTATTTCTTCTCAGTCTACGCCTCCCGCCTGATGGTGGCTCAGGGTCGGGGTTTGATCATCAACATCTCCTCCATCGGCGGGCTTCGCTACCTCTTCAACGTGCCATACGGCGTTGGGAAAGCGGCGGTAAGCACAGCCCCTTGCGATTGATCTTTAACTCGAGGTGCTTGTGCTGAAACGGGTTTTGGGGTTCCAGTGTGACAGGATGGCGGCGGACATGGCGATGGAGCTGAGAAGCAGGGGAGTGGCTTGCGTCAGCCTCTGGCCTGCAGCCGTCCAGACGGAGATGATTAAAAAACTGGTGCTTGGCGAGAACGTCCCAGACTTCATCGATCCCGCGGTAGACTCTCCTCACAGCAGAGCCACGCCCACGGTCGCTCCGGTGCCCCGTCTCAACCTCTGGTCTCGTTTTTCTTCAGACTAAAGAACTTTTCGGCAAAGGGGAGAGCTTGGAATTTGCTGGGAAGTGCATCGTTGGCCTGGCATCAGGTAGGACCACCCCATCTGGAGGTCTTGAGAACCACTGAAGATAGTCAGCTTTCCTCTGTGTCTTTCTGCAGATAAAAACCTGATGTCGCTGACCGGGAGGACGATAATGACCTGCGACCTGGCCAGGCGCTACGGGATTAAAGAGGACGACGGTAAGTTTAGATTTAAATCCGCTGGACAGAATCACCACCGTTCCTGACGGATCTGTTCGTTCCAGGTCGGAGTATCGTCGATTACAGCTCGGTGAAGTTCCTGCTGAGTCAGGTCCCATCTCTGGCCTGGTTGGTGCCGTACGTCCCGTCGTTTATTCGCGTGCCTCACTTTGTGCTCACACTGGCAAACAGTCGTTTTTAAGGTCATCAAATTCCAGAAAAACCCGTTTGTATTCTGTCGGTGATATTTGATCACATTCTCGTGGCTCACATAAAACATTTTACCCTGGTAATGATCCGTTTGAACCTTGTTTCTACATCTATTCCATATTTGAACCCTTACTGAAGTCTGTATTGTGACGTTTTGGGTAAAGCAGCTAAATGTATTAGCTGGAGTTAATCATGACCTGTGTGTTTGCTAGTCTTTTCTTTAACGCTAAATGGAACCATAAATACATGAATATGACATATCAGAAACATATGTAAGAAAAACCTTTCTATATGGAGTATTTTTGCACTTTTTAATATTTCTATGATGTCTACACGCAAAACTGGTAGTATTTGATCTGGAAGCCAAGCAACAACTGCTTAAATAAAGAAATACTAACCCGCTGCTGTTTCCTGTTTGACTATTATTTAGCATCAGCAAATCAAATGTAATCACAATCTCACGCAAATAAAGAACTGGCTTCTTTTCAAGTACAGAAATCAACTGATTTGAAAATAGAATACCGCTGGAGGACATGGTGAACACTGTTGACTCTATTTCCATCATTTGAAAACAGGCACCTCACGAACTCTAAAGAAGAACTTGGGTTGATTGGTTTGTTTAAACTTCCTTGGGTTTATTTTCCATTTGCAAACTGGATGCAGTTCATTAAGAACCAAACCGGATTCTTTGTTCGATTTTTGTATTTCATGCAAAAATAACCGGATTTCCTGGAATCTTGGTGGAAGGGTGGAACTTACTGCAGAAGAACCCCATCTACAATCAGTTCCTCCATATCTGAGCCCAACTTCAGCACGCTAGTGCATTAGTGGGATTGGTGCAGTACCACTTCAGGCCTGTGGGGGCAGTGTCGCAAAAAAATTCAAGAAAGACTCATTTAGAATGTGCACAAATGTTAAGGGTGTTTGTCCACCTGTCAGTAGTAATGGTTTTAAAGACATGTCCCGTTAGGTCCACTACTTCTGCCGGTGTTTGTTATTGGACGTGTGACTCTTCACTGCCCCCCTGTGGACACAACACGAAGTGTGGGCATCTGAATATCTCCTTTACATTATTTTTTTTAAAAATTTCTTTCAGAAGTAGGAGTTAAAGAAACAACATAAGATGAAGTCCTGGATCCTCACAGGAACCGAACGCGGCCCTCCTCCCGAGCGCGTCCAACGGAAATCTGTTTCCGTTATTAATAGCCCGACCGGGGGTGACGGAGGGTTGTTGACGTGAATCGTTCTAACCTACTGCCACGGATTTGTGGTACTGGCGCCTCCTCCGTCCAATCCCCGGCCAGCTCTCGCAGACTTGGCACACCCACCCCGCCATCACCGTGTCG
This sequence comes from Antennarius striatus, assembly GCF_040054535.1. NCBI lineage: Eukaryota > Metazoa > Chordata > Actinopteri > Lophiiformes > Antennariidae > Antennarius > Antennarius striatus. The sequence goes on along the minus strand of NC_090793.1, from coordinate 1,055,062 downwards.
GTTGGGCCTTCTGGGCTTCCTGGTCGTCGGCTCCGCCTCGCCTCGATCCGACCGGACAGGGAAAACACTTCTCAGTTAAAGAACAAAAGCGGCGACGGATGGACGGCGGCTGACGGAGCGACGGCGGCTCGGATCCGGACGTGATTGAGGCGTTTGGTGCTCTCCCCGGGGCGGGATTCGATCGGCGGTCCAACTCCTGCGAGGCGCGACAAACTTGGTCATCTTTGTCTCCGATTCCGTCGAGGTGCGGGATAAATAAGCGCGGGGTCAAACGGACGGACGGACGGTCGGACGGCATTGTTTCCCTGGGCTTCCTCTCAAACTTCGGCCATAAAACGAGGAGCGGAAGCGTGGGGGGAACTCCGTGGATCTTGTTCGGTGTCCTCCCGGGGATAACGGGCTGTTTGGGCGGTTTTTTTGTTGGGTAAGTTTATTTTTATGTTTCGTTCGAGCGTGTCTGGTGACGGAGTGCGCCTGTGCAGTGGGACGCGTTTTAGTTAATACGCCATAAAGGAGGGGGAAACACGGGACTACCGGAGCCACGGGCGCACACAACAACTTTTCGAGCGGTTTGGGACTCGAAAACAAAGATGCTGAACCCTGACGGGGGATTAAAACACAGCGCACCGGGGACACGACCGCGGTGATCTCACCCCAGTGGGTTTTATTGCGTCACGAATGACTAATCCGGTGATTTCATAATTGTTTGCTAATGTTTTGGCTCATTTCTTGCGACCTGAATTGGGGTAATCTCTTCTAGATTTATATTCTGTAGTCTAAACTTGTCAAAACACTCTAAATCATGACTTTTGTTCTACTTTCCAATTAGAAATTGCCAGAACTTGATTGTTGGTGTTCGATGATGGTTAAGTCAACACTGCAAGATGAAGATCTGAACTAAACATCATAGTCTTTATAGTCTTTATAGCCTTGTAGACTATAAAACTGACCCAAACATGGTGTTTCGGGTCTCGATGTAACACCTGTTGCTCAATTATTAAATTGGATCTGTACCGATTGCGATAAGGAACATTTGGCACCGTTTGAATGGTCAGATTTGACCAGCGAAACCCGTTCCGTCCCTCCCCAGTTTCCTCCGCTGGTGTCAGCCATTGTGAAGAGGCTACTCTTAACTTTCGGGTCTGAGAACTTGGGAGTGGAACAAAGCCTGACCTGAAAGGGGTGAGAAATAAAAAAAAACCCACACACCCACCCTTTGCGACCAGCCCCCCCCCCACACACACACACACACTCACACAAAACAAAAGTCAGTCACCACACTTTGGGGGAGGGGATCCCAGTCTGGATGGAGTATGGCACTAGTTTCATCGGGAGTTCAGAATCGGGAGTGCAAAGTAGGGGGGAAGGGAAACAGCTGTCGGATAATTAACTCAGAATGAATAAGAACAGCAAGTTCCTCAAACGTCAGAGTGTGTACTCCTCAGGAGAAACTCCTTCTCCTCGCACTGATCTTATCAGTCAGCGGAGAACGGTAGACTCTGGGAAGACGTCAACAACCAAATCACTGTTTTTGTTTCCATTCTAGGTGAAAGAGCTCATTGTCGATGTCCCAGATGGCCACCTACGGCGAGCACAACGGCAGGAATGGACTACTTCAGGCAACCCAGGAGTCGTTTGAGCCAAAGGTAGCCAAGGTGGAAACTGAAAGAACGCCCGAAGTCAAATGTGCCGCCAAGGATTTGTGCCACTCTGCCAGCTCATCGGAAAGCAATGCAAGCGGCGTGGCAAGTTTTACCACAAACCACAACTCGGTTGTGTGTCTGCCTCTGGTGTCGGAGGGACTGAAGCTGGTGTGGACGCAGTCGGATCAAACCCGGGAACTCGACACAATTCCCGAGCTCGTCCAGGCCTTTAACTTATTTCCATACCCGTCATCCCGTGAGGTCAGCGCCCTGGCTCGGGTGTGTGCCTTACCGCTGGATAAAGTCAAGGTGTGGTTTATGGTGCAGAGGATTAAATATGGTATCAGCTGGTCTTCGGAGGAAATAGAGGAGACACAGCGGAAGTTGGCAGCTCCCGAACTTTGTGTTGACTCTACCGAACCCAACAAGGAAGCCAAAATTGCCAGCAAGGGCAGAAGCTACGAGGAATTAGTCATCGTCGATCAGGATGACGACGAAGCTGAGGAACCTATCTCCAGTTTCACCCCGCAGACGAAACCAGTGTGCGAATCGCCCGATTCCTATAAACCGTCCAAACCCTCTGCCCCGTGTTTCAGCTCCTCCCTCCCCCCTCCTCAGGATTCGTACTTCTACCGTTCACCAGCGAGTGCAGCCGCTGACGTCCCCCATGACCTTTCAGACACCTCTTCACAGCGGCATCGTCACAGCCGCTACAAGAAGTCCAAAGTTCAGCTCGCTGCTCTCAGAAAGAGCTTCCTGAGAGAGAACTGGCCGGCGGAGGCCGAGCTAAGACGTTTGCAAGACGAGACTGGGCTGACCCGGAACGACATTCGTAAATGGTTTAGTGACAGCAGATACCAGCTTAGGGTTGGCAGGGGAAGCCTGGCAGCTGCTCACGGATACACTCAACACACGGCAGTGGTAGGTAAACCTGATCTACAAACTCAGCCTCTCCCACTTACTGTTCAAAAGAACCGGCAAGCAAACGGCGTGAAAGTTCCTGAAGTAGCCCGTAGCAACGGGATCAGAAACTCCCATTTCTTTCAGACCTTTTTGACGAATAGCCTGGAAGCGTTTGGGGAAAGGGTTCTCGATGGAGAAGCGTATGAAGTGATGGAGGAGCTTTCTGGTGATGGCGACAGCTTAAAAGATGAGGAACAGATTGAAGATCAACCGTTGCAACTCACAAAGAACTGCAAGATCGAGCCGGATGTTCCACAGGAAGCTTCAAGCACATCAACTTCCTATCCCACCTCTTCCCCGTCTGTAAGTCCGCCCCCCACCGTCTTGTCCAGTAAAACCTTTTCCAAAGCCGTCACAAATGCAAAGAAATCCGCCCACTCAACCAGAACCACTCTGCCTCAAACCGGGGCTTCTTCGTCCACATCCACATCTCCATCCCTGACTCCCGCTGGGCGACCCAGGAAGACAAAGCAGCAACTGGATGTCTTGAAGCAACATTTCTTACGCTGCCAGTGGCCCAAGAGTGAAGACTACACGGAACTGGTGAAGCTGACTGGTTTACCCCGTGCAGATGTGATCCAGTGGTTCGGAGACACGCGGTATGCCGTCAAGAACGGCCAGTTGCGCTGGGTGAAGGGGGTCCGCGACCAGTTCCTGGCCCTTGCCGCCGAGCAGAGCAGCGGCGGTTTGACCAACGGAACGTCTTCTCGGGCCGGCGGCCGCAAACGGAAATCTCAAGCGAGCGCAGTGACTTCAGACTCCCCCGACGTCCAGCCGCTGATATCGTATTACCTTTCAACAGGCTTACTGCAAGAAAAAGACCTTGACTCTCTATGCAAGAAATCCAAGATGAGCTATCAGCAGGTGCGGGAGTGGTTCGCCGCTCAGGATGTGGGAGAGACCGATCAAGAACCGGTTGTTGCAGATTAGGACACTTGAACGGCTCTTAGGAACACTTGTAGAACGTTGGTGGAGGATTTTCTTCACATCCTTCCTACCAACAAGGAGAGTATTTACTTTGGTTTAAATTGCTTTAATTGAGGTAGGTTTGTAACATCCAGTCTTCCCAGTACAGGCCCAAAGTGAGGTTTGTCATTTTTATGTCTATATATATATCTATATATATATATATAGATATATATATATAGATATATATATATATATATGCTGCATTTCCATGCTTATCCTAATATATTTGGACTTGAATTATAGTTGTGACGCCTGTGTTGCTGTAAATTGGACAGTAACTTGTACACTGGTTTGATATATTTTTTGAGCGTATTATTTTTGTTTAGATCACTACTACAGAATCTTTAGGATGCTATTGTAGCATTATAATTTAAACTGGTTGGACATTTGGTACATGACTATAGCAGAAAGGAAACTGCTCTGGTAAAACAAAAAAAATGTCTATTTTGATGACTTTGTTGACTGATGACTGTGTAATCATTCCTTCACAGCCAATAATTCCATTTCACGAGAAGCACAACTGACATGACTTTTAAAGCGATATCCTGCATTTGGTTTTGTTGATCATATCCAAGTCTTTCACAAATGATGAAACCAATAACCATGTGGTTTATTTAACTCTAGCTCGGACAGGCTAGAGCAGACCTGCAAGGTGGATAAAAGGCAAACGAGACTATGTGATTGCCTCGTTTGCCTCTTATCCGCCTCGCGGGTCACGGGTCTGCTGAAGCCAACTGGGATCTCCAACATTAGTTTAAATTTTAACTCATTCAGTCAGTATTCTTCCATCTTTCGTCTTAATAGGTGTAGGGTGTGACTCGATGGTTTATGATATAGTGGAACTAGATAACTTATGGGGGGTCCGTCTACTGCACGAGCAGGAAAAGGTTAAAATCCAACAGGAAGGGGATACTAGGAATCGTAGCCCAGACGCCTTTGAACTCCGTTCGCTTTAGTACTTCTTAGCTAACCTACAAGGGTGACGTGGCGTCACGGATGATTAGATGATTTAGAAATGTCTTGACGAACTCGTCACAGGAAGTAGCGTCGCTGTTCTGTCGTTCTGTCAGCGAGGGGGGCGGGCGGGGGGGTCGACGTGAGTGTCATGCTGTAGGGAATGTTCAGAACACTTGTCTTCCTTTGCGGATGTTTTCAGTGTATTTTTTTCTTGTTCCCATTTGCACAACCGTGTCACTGGAAACCAGTAAAAAGATTTGTCTTTATAATCACTTGTGCAAGCGTTTCCTTGTGTCATGTGACTGTATTTTTCCATCAGCAGTTATGAAATCAATCTGGAGTGAAGGTAAAAAGATTGCTAAAACAGAAAACATGAGTCAGAAATGACGGCTACACTATGAACAGGTTCATTTTCAAACATTAAACAAGCTGTGAACATGGAGTACAGACGAACAACGGAAGAGACAATCACTGCTGTCGGTGTTCTGATGAACTTAACTGACAAATCTTCCCCTGGGGGGGGTGTTTCATCAGCGTCTGGGTGACTGGATTGATAATCCGCTCATAAATGGGAACTGGTATGCGTTGGGAGTCTGGCGAATTCTGAGGACAGCGGAAACAAACAGACTCATATCCTGAAGTGTGAGGCAGCGTTTAATCCGGAAAGCATTTCTCACCTCGTAGGAGTCGGGAAGGACGACGGTGTTCCTTTGAGAACGGGGGTGAGAGGACGTTAGGACAGAAGGCATCCTGCGTCATCAGATCAACTCAAACATGTTTGCATCGCTTACGGTGTTCATGGAAAGAATTGAGGCTGGAAAAGGAGGCGACGGATCCAGGAGTCTGACAGAGAGGACAGGATTTATTCATTTAAATTTAAATTCAACATTCATTGAAATATTTAGTTAATATGAATCTATTTTAACCTGACAAATTTTATTTTTTAATATAGTTAAGAACAAAACATCTCCGTCTCGTCTTTATCTCTTCTTCCTCAATTGTGGGTCACGGGGGTTGCTACGGGCTAACAATAAATTATGTTGTATTTGGATTTATTGAACGGTAACGTGCCTTTAACAGTTTACTGGTAATATTATTCTAATATTTGCGGCAGACAGATGTAAACTTGATTTTTTTTCATTGTATTTTTTATAATCGAAAATGATGTAACTTGGAATTACATAAGCAGAGTTTTCCCTGTACAACGAGTTAAAACTAATATTGGTATTAATAAGGGACTCTGTAAAAATTAATTTAGAACAGACTTAAAACATAAAAATGAGACTCACTGTGTGGGAGGACAAACTGGGCCCCAGGTCTCGAACCCATCCTGGAAGCTCTGCTGAGCCAAAGTGACTAAAACCAAGACCAAATATTAATAATCAAATATTAATTTATTATAATATTAACATTAATTCTTAGAGAAAATGTGATGATGCTGGAAAAGCAGTGAAATCCAATGAAGAGATGTGACAGCATACGTACCTCACTGTTCTTGATTGAGGGGTAACTGGTGAAAAAAAAAAAGGAACAAAACATGAAATATGCCTTTAAAAGGTTCAGAATTGAGTTGAAATGACAGGAATTACCCGGGGAGGTGATCGCCACTGGGAGCGGCGTCCTCTGAGCCCGACTGGAAATCACAACTTCTCATGAATTAATGACTTTAACAATGAAACCTCCTGAAGAACAGAAACGTAAACTGGTTTACCCGTCGATCTGGAGCCACCCTGGAGATTTCTGCGGCAGAAACGAAGAAGATCAAACCATTATTCTGTATTTGTTTTACCATCATGAACATTTTGTTCACTACACACCCTCCTCTGTGAAAGTGGCTTCTTCAGCTCGGCCATGTCTCTGCTCATCTCTGAAAGATGCTTCTTCAACTCGGCGTTCTCTCTCCTCATCTCCGACAGTTGCCTGATGGGAACAGATGCGGGAAGAGAAGCGTCACTGTCGGCGCTTCGATTCACGCGTCGCCAGAGGAACATCGGCGGATTGTAACATCACCTGTAAGCCTGTTCCGTCACCTCCTTCAGGCGCCGCTCCAGTTCCGCTGACTTACGCCTGAAGTGCGCCGTGACTCTCTCCATCTGTGTTTGCTGGAAACACGCCGTCTGTGGAGCAGGAAGACGTCGCCGTTAGAGGCTTCACATGCATCAGACCTCAGCTGCGAAACTCCTAAACCGTCCTGACCTGCATGATGCACTCCAGCCGTGACTGAATCAGCTTCATCGGCTCCATGAAGAACATCTTTTCCTGGGGCTTCATCTGAAATAGATGAATTATAAAATCAGGCCATTCCGGTTTGTTAAATTCAGAGTGAAAATGTCAAAACAAGCAGCGAACCTCATCTGTGATGGGCAGATAGCTGCATCTGGCTCCACACACCCGGCACTGCTCTGTGGGGATAGAACACATGACCTGACGGGATCCAAACCGGCTGTGGTTAAGTGGTGTGCGTCTATCTTACGGGATATAATGCATGCGTCACAGAAGATGTGGCTGCAGCTGGAGACGGCGAACTTTGACCCTCTCCTGGTGAAGCACTGGTTGCAGTGAAGCCATTCCATTCCAGGGCTCCAGGTGTCTGCAAGGTAACCCAGGTGACCAACATGTGGTTAGCAAGGATATTACAGCAGATTGGGTCGGTCCATGAGGAGCAGGATTACTCTTCTTTTAATAATAATTTCCCTACGGGGATCAATACAGTTGATAATTTTTTTCTTTTAATTTAGTGCTATTTTTATTGTTTTTTCTTTAAATTATGCACAAAACAGCTTTTTTTAATACAATAATAACTACCCAAACATATTTACCGGTATAGTTAGCTCTTAATAGTCTTGAGTGTATTCAGTTCATTTCTATAATTTGTGAAATATTCAAAAGGAATCCACAAATTTGAGGCAGTAAAAAAAATAAAAATCAGCATTTTATGAGACTGAAGCAGTAAGAAATATTTTATGTATAAAACCAATAATTTAACTCAATTAAATCACTAATTATCCAGTTATAAAGTTGCTAATATAACTAAACCAGTTTTAACGAGCGCAGCTAACTTTAGCTACACCATTCAAACAAGTGTTACCTAGCTAGCTTAGCTTATAGCAAATTAATTTTACGGTAAAATAATAACAAAAATTAAGAAAATAGATTACGTCAAACCTTTTATGACGTGTCGGATGGAAATAAACTACCCTGTGACGTTTGTTAGGCTAACGTTACCTGTTAGCCGCACAGACGTGACGCAGCTCCGCTGGAGGAGTCCCGGGTCTGAGGGCCCGCCCCCTCACTGGACGCTCTGTTCTGATAGGCGGAGTGGCAATGACGTCACGGCAGAATACGCGACAGCCGTATCCGCCCCCTTCATTCATGAATGAGTGAATGTTTGGGCCCTCCTCTCCACGTTTTCAGTGTTAACGTGAGATTTTAGCGCAGTGACGTCATTCAGGAGGTTCAAAAATAGTTTTGAAAATATTAATGTATTAAATATTCGTAATATTTTTGATTATACTCTGAATGCTTAATAATCAAGAACACACACAACAAAAACACAGATTTCAGGATTTTGAGACTTTGACATCACAAGTTTGATTTTTTTCCTGAAATCGTTTTCCTGCATTTTGAATGCGAGAAAACTCTATTTAGCATTAATTACACTAACTAAAGCTCATATATACAAAAATTGTGTATTTTTTGACAAAGACTCCATTAAGATGTTATTTTCCAAAAATTACTTTTTTCTGGCCATTATTTAATAGTTCCGACTTTGAAGGGTTCATGTCACTTAATCATTGTGTTAATCGCAACTCCAGGCCCGTTGTTTCCACAGATGGCCACAGTTTCTAGTGAAGAGGATGTCCTGGTTCCAGAACCAAGCCCATTTTCTAGGGGCTTAGGACCAGCTCAGAAGATAGGTCCTCGGGGCTGAGTGACGCTGGTGTGGACACACACACACACACACACCTCCTGCCTTCATCATCCCGTCTTTATGGGTTTGGTTTACGAGGAGGAAGTCGTTACTCCAGGAAAAGACCCAACCAGTCATGTGTGCAGATAAAACTGGTTTAAAAATCAGGTTCCAAAACTGGGATTCGTTAGTCATTCAAGTTTGGATACAAGAGACAAGATGAGTTTCAAGGAAAATACGCTTTATGTTTGGACTGATGGAACAATTATTTATTAGGAGACAAATGTTTGAAAAAGATTTTAAAAGTAGTGAAAAGTCTGACAAATGAATGCAGGACAAAGATTCTAGGTGTTGTGAAGAGTCATGAACAATTCTAGGACACATCACAGAATTTGGATATTTCATATTTAATTTCCACATTACAATGTCACAGAAACAGGCAGGGGACAAGCTTTTAGGAACTCGCAAAAAACCAGGAATAAAACCATAGAATGAACAGAAGACTGTCAGGATGGACTCGTTCCTGTTGGGAGAAAAGACAGTTAAGATGGACTAAATAGATTCAAATGTAAAGTTCAACATTCTTACCGAATGCTTCAGGAGTTCATAGTGATGGTCAGCGGTCCAAGGATGGCTTTCTGTTCATGTTTCCCTGTTTGAAACGTTTTATTTCAGCTTAAAACCCGTTTCATTTTGATTTAATTTCCAGAGCGGCGTCTCAGATACCTGCTGATGTGCTCCTCGTCCTCCTGGACCTACAGCTGGACTCACAGCAGTCACACAGATGACTGTTAGCAGGGTCGTCCAGCAGCTCCCAGCTTCACGAGCACAAAACAAGATCATCACTTATAGATGGAGAAATAATTAAATATGTCTTCGGATTCAGACATAGAAAAATTAACCTCGATGCATCTCAAAAACACACTTTTAAAACAAACGCGTTGTGGGTCAAACCCGGTTGGTTTAGTCTTCATTTTGTGTCCATTGAATAGATCTGATGTTGATATGCCCTGATCAATATACAGTAAGGTAAGGTAAGGTGTAAGGTAACTGTAAGGTAATTTAACCTCAAGAGCACTTGAGGTTACGTTTTTACGTGTACCTGGTAGTCCAAGTCCTTTCTCTACCACCTTAAATAAATCACAAGTCAAACCTTTCCCAAATGGCTAAAGAGGGTTTTACAACTTAACTGCCCCACAGCATTCTGGGACATTCTTCACATTCCAACAACAGTGATGAAAAGTGTTGAGCGGATCGTTACCCCTGCTGCTGGTCGTAGTGGCAGGCCTTCCTGGTGTGGTCAAGACTATCGGGATCCCACGCCACCAGTCTGCAGTGGAGGAACACCTGAAGAGACGACGGAGGAGGTCAAAGGGTTAAATAAATTTACAAAATTAAAAAATAAAAGTTCAACAAGAACTTGCCTCTTCTCCTTCAGCAAACCTGAAGGCCTGAAGCAAGAGATGAATCTCTGAGAACTTTAGTCTTGGCTCAAATTTTGTTCGTGATACTTTACTGTCCATAAGACATCTGTAGGGTTAAAGAACAGTTTCACCATCAGAGGACTTAGCATTAGCATGCTAGTTGCTACCGTAGCCATTGTACCCTTTGTTGGTGATTATGGGATATACACTGCTTTCAGGCTGAAGCTCTGGCGTGGAAGCCGCTACACATTCCTCTAGGAGCAGCAGCAAAGGCTGATGGGACTTCTGCGCCACGCTGGCCATGATGGGGATCATGGAGCCCAGAGGGAAGCTCGCCGACTCAGCAGGACCAGAGAAGTTTCCTGTAGCAGTCAGAAGAGAGAAGTCCACATGAGGTCCCGGTATGAAACCTGATCTTACCAGAGTGGTTCACCCCCCCACCATTCATGAGTCCGATGTGGAACACCAGATCGCCCTGCCCGTACGTGTCAAACACCGGCTCGTAGATGACAGGGAACCAGTCTTTGGGCCTGCAAACAAAGCAGATCAGGATAGTCACCTCTACTCAACATTTAACGTTCAGGTGTGTCGAACACCCACCTGTCGTAGACGCAGGCAACTGGACGAGTGAAGGAGGGGATGGGGGAATCCGGAGGGGAAACGTAGATCAGATCGTTGGCGTACGTTAACTTGTCCCCAGTGACCTAAGAGACGGACAACTGGTCAAGACAAATGGTGTTGATTGGTGCGTTCTGTATAAACGTGCAAGGTGGGAGAACATAGATGGTCCCAGCATAGGGCCTTGAGGGACACCGAATAAGAATAATGCATTGTAGCACTCACAAATCAACCAATCAATGACGTTTCATTTATAAATCACTTGATCACATCAGAAGACATTCAAAAGCACTTCAACATACAGAAACGCAACAGAACCCTCCAGCGCAAGTTCTTTCAAGTTCTGCAAGTGCTGCATGACCCAAACCAGCTCCAACGATCCAACCAACTCCAATGCAATCAATAAACTTATTGACAACTGGATCCTAAGGTGGCCCTGAGACCCCCTGAGCACGAGAACAGGTGTGGACCTGCAGAGGACCTGAAGCGGTCAGGTAATTGAATCTGTTGGTCTAGATGAAGCGATGCTCACCATCCTGCTGAAGCTGCAGTCGCTGAAGTCCACGGTGAAAACAGCTTCTCTGGCCGACAGACTTGTGGGGAAGCAGCTGCCCAGACGGAAGAGCGAGGTGTTGGCCTGGGCTCTGGTCTCCGTCCACACCAGCGTCACAGAATCAGGTCCACAGTCCAGGTTCATGTCTGAGACGGACAAAACACCCAGAATTCAAGTCTCTGCCCTGAAGGATCCAGTAAAGATGACAGATTTGTGCTGAATACCTGCGAACACCAACACGGCAGCAGCCACGAGGAACAGAGCGACGCGCTGAGAGAACACCATCGTGACTGGAAACCGCCCAGAACACGGAGGTGGCTTTAATCCTGACAGGAGGCGTCAATCAGGGAAACCTCCTTCACCTGGGGTGGGCGTCAGCTCTCACAGGCGCAATAGCCGCCACCCACAGTCACCATAGTAGTAAAGAACAACCACGGAGGGACACCCTCTCATTATGATTGGTGGGTGGATGGAACATGGGCCAGAGTTTGACCCAATGAACATTGGTTCTGATCAAGATCTTGTGTTCTCTTTAGAAAGGGAACATTTCCCTGATAAAATATATACACTATAGTAAAGTTTATAAGACAGTGTTGAGGACAGCCATAATGGACAGATTGGAGACAGTGGTGCCGAAGAGAAGACAGGAAGTGGAGCTGGAGGTGTAGGACATGAAGATGTTGCGGTTCTCTATAGGAGTGAACTGATTGGATTGGATCAGAACTGAGTTAATCAGAGGAAGAGCGAAGGTGAGATGTTCTGGAGACAAAGTTAGGGAGAGAGCAGACTCTGGTTTGGACACGTCCAGAGGAGAGATGGTGAGGATGTTGGTGAAAGGGTGATGAGGATGGAGCTACCAGGAAAGAGAGCAACGAGAAGGTGGATGGATGGAGCTACCAAGACGATAAAACAAGATGATACCACAAAACAGTTCATAGCATTTATAGGGTTGTGTTTAGTTTCATTTAATTCCTGAACTACAGAACAAGAGCAATGACGATGTGTGTGAGATCATCAGCGAAGACTATGTTCATCCGGGGCTTGATGGAGCTTCAGGTTCCAGGAGTGGGGAGGGCTCAGTCGAGTTGCAGCGGCGGATCCACGACGGCCAGCGGTCCCAGCACCGATCTGTGACTGAAGCTTCGGGGTTCTGAGAAGAAAAGACTCCATGAGTTCATGAGGAGAAGCAGAGGAAGATCAAAGTGTCAGGAGATACCCTGTCCTGGTGTTCCTCTGGGGCGGGACGAGCAGGTCCCATCGCAGCAGCTGCAGACGGAGCTCCGGGACGGGTCGTCCAACAGTTCCCACCTGTGGGAGGAGGTCTTTACATCAGCAGGTTGATGTTTTACATCATTTTCACTGAGGGCCACATCAGCACAATGGCTGTCCTCAAAGGGCCAGATGTAACTAATGTAACTAATAAATGTAACTAAATGTAACTCAGTGTAATGTAACTACATGTAACTACTCCTTAATGTAACTAATAAATGTAACTAAATGTAACTCAGTGTAATGTAACTAAATGTAACTACTCCTTAATGTAACTAATAAATGTAACTAAATGTAACTCAGTGTAATGTAACTAAATGTAACTACTCCTTAATGTAACTAATAAATGTAACTAAATGTAACTCAGTGTAATGTAACTAAATGTAACTACTCCTTAATGTAACTAATAAATGTAACTAAATGTAACTCAGTGTAATGTAACTAAATGTAACTACTCCTTAATGTAACTAATAAATGTAACTAAATGTAACTCAGTGTAATGTAACTAAATGTAACTACTCCTTAATGTAACTAATAAATGTAACTAAATGTAACTCAGTGTAATGTAACTAAATGTAACTACTCCTTAATGTAACTAATAAATGTAACTAAATGTAACTCAGTGTAATGTAACTAAATGTAACTACTCCTTAATGTAACTAATAAATGTAACTAAATGTAACTCAGTGTAATGTAACTAAATGTAACTACTCCTTAATGTTAAATAACTGAATTTCTGACTGATTCTAGTTCCAAACATTACAGTTAGACAGAAAAAACATGTTTGTTTTTTTCTCTGTTCTAACATAAATCCTTTTCATTTGTCAGGTTATTAAACCCACAGAACTCCATCAATCAAGGATCAAACTATCAATCAATAAAGAAAAATAACGTCAGACACAAGTTAGGACATTAACTTTGTTCACTACGTTTAGTCAGAGTTAAGATGGGCTGAACTACTGCTTTGTGGGAAATGTAGTTTTGCTCAAATTTGCTCACATTTTTGACCTATTTATTTTTAGACACTGACCTTTTATGCTCTGATGTGGAGGGCCACATTTGGCCCCCGGGCCTTGAGTTTGACACATGTTTTACAGAAATATGTCAGGAACATCCGTTTATTTCCATCAGGTTTGGAGATATCACTGTGACGCCGTTAGCTTAGCCTCGTCTGTCTTTATCCAATCAGAACCATCTCCTGGAGCAGGACATGAAGACTCACCTCCCGGCTTCCTTCAGGTAATGGCAGACCTTCCTCCCTTCATGCAGAGCGCCGGGGTCCCACGCCACCAGCTTACAGTGGATGTACACCTGAGGAGAGCACAGGTGAAGCACCACGCTGAAGAACACTCATTAGCACGTAGCATTTAGCCTCTTACCTCATCTCCAAGGGGAAACTTGAAGGACTGCAGGTGGAGGATGAGAGAAGACGAGTGGCGACGGGGGAGGAATCCTGAGTTTCCTCTCCTGCTGTCTAGAAGACATCTAGAACCACAGTTCAGGGTCAGAGCCGTGTTCCGGAACATTCCCGGGTCAACCGGCGCATCAACCCACCCCTTGTTGCTGATGATTGGGTAAACCCGGCTGTCGGGCCGCAGCGCCGGCGTAGCGGCCGCCACGCATTCGTCCATCAGCAGCAGCAAGGGCTGATGGGACTTCTGCTCCACTGCGGCCCAGATGGACATGAAGGAACCCGGCGGGATGACGTTGGTCTTCGCCGTCGCTGCTAATCGCTCTGCAGGTGACAGGAAGTGAAGGTGAGCCCTGAGGCATCCGGGTTCAGTCGGACGTTGCGACCGCTCACCGTCCAGGAGCGCCATGTGGAAGACGAGCTCGCCGCGACCTTCAGAGACACCCGAGCCGGGGTTCAGGAACGGTGGGACCCAACCTTCAGGCCTGAAACGCAACAGGAAGTCATGAAGGACTGACGGACTCTGAAGGAGCTGGAGTTTCTTCTCCACTTAACTTTCGAACCCAGAAATCGCCGTTATGTTCTGATTTCTGGTCACGAGACTCACCTGTGTGATTCAGTCTGATTAAAATCAACCAAACCGCAACATGATGTCTGTGCGTCTTACACGCTGGAGGGGGAGAGGAGTTAGTCAGACCCTCCTGAGCAGGAACAAGAGTCCTGTTAAAGCGCTTTGAAATGTCTGCTGATGGGATTACACGGTATACAAATAAAGATCATCTCCATGCCTCCGAAAAAGATGCAAAAGTTGAAGAAAAAGCAAATAACAAAGAGGGTCCTCCTTCATAAAAAACAGTTAATGAAGAAAAAGATATTACTATAGATATTACTATAGATATTACTATAGATATTACTATAGATATTACTACAGATATTACTACAGATATTACTACAGATATTACTACAGATATTACTACAGATATTACTATAGATATTACTACAGATATTACTACAGATATTACTATAGATATTACTATAGATATTACTATAGATATTACTATAGATATTACTACAGATATTACTATAGATATTACTATAGATATTACTACAGATATTACTATAGATATTACTACAGATGTTACTAGAATGTGTGTGTCGAAGGTTCTGTCAGCTTGCTTCAGTGTCCACAGGAGAACATATGAATTATAGGCAAAGACAACTAGAGTGAAAAGTTTTTAAAAAAAAAACCGGATTACATCTTTATTTCTAGAACTTTTTTAAATGTCTTTAACATTGTGATAAATGTATAATTTTACTTTTTTTTTCTTTTTACTTAAACAGTTACGATGTTATTATTAAAATCCTTAAACAGTTGGTTTAGTTTTTATATTGTGCTCTTGGCTAAACTCAATCCCTGATTACACTTCTACCGTATATTCTGTTTTTACTTTTGCGATGCATAAACGTCATTTTGGGATGCACACATTTTTCTTGAAGCGCATCCCAGGGATGCACTACTTTCTGGAGGGAGGGTCTCTACCTTTTGTAGACACATTTGATGGGATGTTTGTAGGCGGCGGGTTTGGAGCGGGGTCTAGGCCTGAAGGTCACCTCGTTCTGATAGACGATGTGTTTCCCTTTAATCTGTAGAACATCATGTTAGAAGACACCCGAGAGACCGGGGGGGGGGGGGGGGCAAGTTGGACACCCAGAGCTGTTTTATTACCAGTCTTTTAAATTTGCACTTGGTGAAGGGCTGGTTGAAGAACACCTCCCCGCCTCCACCGGGCAGAACCTTCAGCTTGGTGGGCATGCAGCTCCCCAGGAACAGACGGGCCGCTTGAGGCACCAGCCTTGAGCCGATCCTCCACCAGATCCGAACCGAATCCTCCAGACACTTGACCGTGATATCTGCAAACAAATTGTCACGTTCCTGACATCACGTGGGCTCACAGGTCGACCCGCACCCCGAACACACGCACGTGTCCAAAGAATACCTGGGTTCGCGCCAGCAGGTGCGCAGATAGCCAATAGGATCACACTCAGGTGGAGATGGGTCAGCATGACTGACCCGGACCGGACTGGAGCTGACAATGAGAGGGCTTCCTGACAGATCAGCGGAGTGACCTACAGGTGCGTGGGGGCGTGTCCGCACCTGGAGCGCGTGGGATTCAACGGCGCAGCGTCAAATCAGGACACGTTGACTGATGTGACTCCAAATTCTTTTTTTTTCTCTCCCGTTTTCCATTTTCTCCACACTATTAAGATCCATTAATACCTAAACATCCCGCCCGGATCATGAAATCGTTCGTCCATGACGTCATGACTCGCTATAAATGTGTTATGTAAATAAATGTTGACTTTAATTAATTGTACTTCACCACCGTTAATATATCTACTTTAATATTTTAGAGGTAAATATTATATTTTAATTCGCTGTTTTTGTGTGGTATTTTTTGTGTAAGGATTCACATCAGTAAAACAATATAGTATTAGTTTAGTAGTTCAAATTAAAAGCCAATTGTGCTAATAAACTTTTATTTCTAATAAAATTTAGTTGCTAGTAAATTTGTATTTTACTAGCTCATTTGTTTAATCTTGCTGTGATCATTTTAAACCGTAATATTGACGTTTTTCTTCAGCTTTTCATGTGAAAGCGGAACTATTCTTCTGCGTGTATGAATCACACCCGGAACATGTTCGGTTGCACACAGGAAGTAACTTCAAGCTAGCTTGTCAGTTGAGAGGTGTTTGCGTTTCCTGCGTGTTTTTATCGCTCTGTGGATTAACTTTGTGATATAATTTTGGATTATAATCCCTAGTTTTCCCCATCATGCTGATTAAAGTCAAGGTGAGGCCGGTTCGGAGGCTCCGTCTCCGGTTCCGTTCATCGGTTTGTCCGCTGACATCGTTACCGGCTCGCTAATGAGCTCCGGGGCCCGGAGGGGGCTCTCCGTCAGCGGGTCGCTGCTGAGGGTCTGCCGGGGTCCGGATCAGCCTTCAGGGGGACTCGAACCTGTTTAGCTTCCACCTGTCGTCCGGTAGCTGTTTGTTAGCATGCTAACCGGTTAGCCGCGTCAGTATGAGACAGTTAAAGTAAATCCATCAGTGTAATAATCGATCATCAGAAACGTGTCGGATCCGTTTGTTTACATGTTGATCCGGATTTAGCTTCCAGAATCTGCTGTTTAACTGTTTTTAAGTCGGATTAGAATTAAATATTTTGACTCAATTTTTAAAAAAAAACAACTTGTTAATAAATTTATTAAATTTATTACATTTTCATTTTGTTTGATCATGTGTCTTTGATATTTTTTCAGACGCTCACTGGAAAAGAGATCGAAATCGACATCGAGCCCACAGACAAGGTGATAAAATCGTGTTTCATGAGTTTCACTGATGTGTGTGTGTGTTAAGTGTGTGTGTTAAGTGTGTGTGTTGTGTTTCTGGAGGTGGAGCGAATCAAAGAGCGGGTGGAGGAGAAGGAAGGGATCCCCCCGCAGCAGCAGAGGCTGATCTACAGCGGCAAACAGATGTGAGTCCCTCCATCGGGACGCGACCACGTCTCCATGGAAACGCAAACACATCTCCATGGAGACGTGACCACCTCATCGCTCATCCCTCTCTTCCTCTCTCCTCCAGGAACGACGAGAAGACGGCTGCGGACTACAAGATCCAGGGCGGCTCCGTCCTCCATCTGGTCTTGGCCCTCAGGGGCGGCTCCTGGAGCCACCGGCCCCGCAGACGCCGTCGCCGCTCCTCGTTGTGAGTCGCCGTGACGACGATGGGAGGGCCAGCTGAGTGCCAACCGCTTTTCCTTTTTTTCCCCCCGTGGAGAAACGTCATTCACGACAAAAACAGGAAATACGGACCTTCTGCTTCCTACCTGGATGTTTTGGTTTTTTGTTAAACACACAATGAGAACGCTGCTTGTGAATAAACGTTGAAGTTGATGTGATTGATGTTGTTTAACACACACACACACACACACACACACACACACACACACACACACAAAGAGGAGTCACTGCTGGGCTTCTGAAAACTCATTTTTATTAGAAAATGACAAACAGAAACTTTAAAAACGCTGGAATGGATCAGAATCCTGGTGTTCAGACGAGTCTGTGTCGTGTTCCAGTCCCAGAGTTCAAATTGTGCTTTTTATAGTCGATATGTTAAAAATACACACGTATGATCGACGGCAACACACCTGTTTGTTTGTCTGGTATCAGGATTAAGTCTTCAGAAAATAAAAATGAGTTTCTGTAAAACCCTCTAACCGCGTCTGATTGGAGCGTTTTCTCCTCTGCTGACCAATGAGGGGCCGGTTTCAGGTCGGAGTGAAGCAGCAAACCAATAAATACGGAGTGAAACCAGTGAGATCTGAAGCTTAAAGTCTGGACACGCAAAACTGGAAGCGTCTGAAACAGCGTGTTCCGAGCTCGTCACGCTAACAGTACATGTAGCCTCCAGTGTGTGTGTGTGTGTGTGTGAGTGTGTGTGTGTGAGTGTGTGCGTGTTCTGCCAGCTGACTCAGACACGCACGTCATTGGCTGCCAGGGAAGGCGTCGATCTGGACGGTGTCCTGATAGGCCGATCCGCGGCTGCTGTAGGAGATACGGACCCTCATCTTCAGGTTCACCTGGGGGGTGGAGGGAGGTGGGGGCAGTTAGCGCTGGAACCTCATTGGCTGAAGCTCCACGTGTGGCCACACCCACCTTGTTCGGGTTGTCAAGGACGACCGTCTGGGTCACCTGACCCGCGCCGTGCGCCGGAAGCGAGTCGCCGCTGGGGGCCTTCATGAGCAACTGGACACTCTGGGAGGGGGTCAGACGGAACAGCATGTGAGTTTAAAGGCCACGCCCCCACAGATTTTAATGGCCTCGCCCTGCTGATCGCCGTGGCGACTGACCTTGGGCACGGCGGCCTGCAGCGTGAAGCCGCTGATGTCGGCGTCGGACGCGTTGCAGGCAGTCAGCGTGACCGACAGGCTGGTGTCCGACTGTTTCCCACAGCTGAGCGTCAGGCTGACGCCATCCTTCTTGAACACCGTCACCGCGGCAACCGCAGGAGCTGTGGGTGGAGCTAACATCACCATTCTGTTCGAGCTAAGCTAAGCTGAGCTAACGGGTGTGGACACGCGAGGAGCCCACCTGGTGCGGCGGGGGCGGGATCGAACCCGCCCAACAGATCCAGGAGGTCCCCCCCAACGGCGTTGGTGGGCGGGGCGTGTGTCAGGCCCCCCCCCACCGCCATCGGGCTGGGCTGCAGGATCTCCTCCGACCCCCCCAGCAGGTCCAGCAGGTCAGACGCCTGAAGGCGAAATGCAGCCGGGGTGATGAGGTCACACGTGATGCTAACCGCTAACGGCTGATCGTACCTTACTAGCGGGGGGCTGGGGGGCCGGCAGCAGCTCCCCCTGCTGGACACGGGGGGGCTGGACCCCCCCCGTCGACTCTCCGTCGGCGTGACCCGGGGA
The DNA here is from genome assembly GCF_040054535.1 of Antennarius striatus. Classification (NCBI taxonomy): domain Eukaryota; kingdom Metazoa; phylum Chordata; class Actinopteri; order Lophiiformes; family Antennariidae; genus Antennarius; species Antennarius striatus. The sequence continues at coordinate 1,035,866 of NC_090793.1, read as the reverse complement.
GTTCTTCTCGATGACGGGCATCCGCTCCAACACCGCCGCCCTGCAGGAGGGAACGGGCGACAGGAAGTTGAGACAGGAAGTCTTCGTCTTCCTCGAGCCGTGGGGGTCGGGGGGGGGGCGTACCTCATGTGGTCGTACTTCTTAAACAGCGCGTTGTACTCCACCGCCCTCTGCTGGAGCTCCAGGTCGATGCAGCTGCCGTAGATGCTGACGACGCTGCGGATGCGGCTGGGGGGGAGGAGACAAACTGTTAGCATGTTAGCTTGAGAACGTAGCATTTATCATGGGGGGGTTGGATCTCTTACTCCACGTTGTCAGTGATGCGTGTGCTCAGCTTCATGGTGGCGGTGAGGGCGAACCCCCTGGTTGCCGGGGACGACATGTGTGACTGTAGGACCGCCTCCAGAGCGTCCAGGACGTCGTCCTCGGCGACCTGACGGACGCAGAGACGCGCTAACGTCACAGTGTTATGGTCTGGAAACTAAAATGACGGCGCGGTCTCCCCGCCTACCTGCACAGGCTCCGCCTCCTGACACTCGCCCCTCAGCAGCAGGTCGCCGTACTCGCCGATGCACCAGCAGGCCACCTGCACCAGCGGCTGCTGCTAAAGGAGACACAAGACGCTCACGGACGCGTTTCAACCTGAGTCGGGTTTGACCCCTGACCCCGCCGTGACCCCCCCCACGACCCCTCCAACCTGAGAGATGTCGTCCAGCAGGGCGCGGTACAGCTTGTGCACCGTGTAGCAGTGCAGCTCCGAGGCGCTGGTGATGAGCTGGATCAGGTTGGGCACCGTCTCGTCACGAACGTCGCCCCCTGCCTGTCGGAGGACAGAAACACACACACACACACACACACGAGATTAGCTTTAGCATTAGCTTTTCACATACAGGTAAACCTCGGCTTACGTCGTTAATCAGAAGTGCAGAATGGAGCGTGAGGATGAATGATGAGGCTCCACCCCCTCCACACACACACACACACACACACACACACACACACACACACACACATACACACAGCGTCTCCACAAAGGGGCGGCGGCTGTCGTTACCGTGGTGAGGACATGCAGGATGGTGTCAATGTGCCAACGCTGGGACGGCGCATACCTGACAGAGACAGAGATACACACACGGCTGCATCGACCAATCACAGCTCAGAACCGGAGTGTGTGTCAGTACATGCATGTGAATGAACAGTGTGTGTGTGTGGGGGGGGGGGGGCTCACCTCTCGGCGGCGTTGAAGATGCCGCTGGCTGCCTGGGCCTTGAGCTCGGGGGGGCAGCAGGAGAGGAAGAGGAGCAGCTCCTTCATCATGGAGCGGATGTTGGAGGGGGACACCAGCGCCAGGGACAGGTCCAGCGCCCGGCTGGGGGGGGGCAGAGGGGATCAACGCACGTACGGGATGGACATGTCACAGGGGGAGGGGTCAAAGGTCACCTCACCGCTTGACGGAGGCGTCCGGGTCCTTCAGGCAGTCCAGGATGGTCCCCCGGTGGCGCTGCACTGCATTGTGGTCCGAACCCACGATCCTCTGGAGGGACGTCATGGCGATGTAGCTGTGGGGGGGGGGGGGAGAACCAATCAGAAAAGTCAGGTAGTCCTCAACCTACGAACATTCAGAGATATGAACAAACGTGCTTCACCACGTTAGAGTAGTAATGAGATTACTGTAGTATTTAGAGTAGTAATGAGATTACTGTAGTATTTAGAGTAGTAATGAGATTACTGTAGTATTTAGAGTAGTAATGACATTACTGTAGTATTTAGAGTAGTAATGAGATTACTGTAGTATTTAGAGTAGTAATGACATTACTGTAGTATTTAGAGTAGTTATGAGATTACTGTAGTATTTAGAGTAGTAATGACATTACTGTAGTATTTAGAGTAGTAATGACATTACTGTAGTATTTAGAGTAGTAATGAGATTACTGTAGTATTTAGAGTAGTAATGACATTACTGTAGTATTTAGAGTAGTTATGAGATTACTGTAGTATTTAGAGTAGTAATGACATTACTTTAGTAGAGTAGTAATGGGATTACTTTAGTATTTAGAGTAGTAATGACATTACTTTTGTAGAGTAGTAATGGGATTACTTTAGTACTTAGAGTAGTAATGACATTACTTTAGTAGAGTAGTAATGGGATTACTTTAGTACTTAGAGTAGTAATGACATTACTTTAGTAGAGTAGTAATGGGATTACTTTAGTACTTAGAGTAGTGATGACATTTAAATGACCTCCAATGGAGTTCATAAATGGAAATTTAATAAATAACGACTTATGAACAATTCAACTTATGAACAACCTCTATGAACCAGTTGTGATCGTATGTTGAGGACTTCCTGTAGCCTGACATCATAACACCTGATGACATCATCATCTTAGTCCGTCACAGACGTTCAGAAGTTTTCCTTCTGCGATGTGTGGTTTTGTTGCCATCGTGTGACGACTGTTTGTCCAATCAGGTTTGGCTTTGCGTTACCGTGACGACTGTCAAACAACAGGCATTCAGGAGTCGGAGGAAAAACCAGACGAGCCTGTCTGACCACACGGCCTCTAAGGACAACAACACAAAAACATGCCGACCAATCAGAGGCCAGAGGCTGAGGCCCCGCCCCCGAGGTCAACAGATGGTGACCTTCTGAAGTCGCTCCGGAGTCTAAAAGTTGATAACAGCCTGCTGGGAGGCGGGGACTCCGCTTCCCAGCAGGCTGTTATCAGCCAATTGCCTTCTGACGTGGCCAATCACCTCCAGGGTGATTGGCCGGTATCTGGGAGGCGGAGTCAGAGGAGAACCCACCGGATGTTCCTGTCGTTGTTCAGGAGGAACCTCCCCAGGATGTTGACGGCCAGAACCTGCAGCAGACCAAACGTTTATCACTTCCTGTGCGTCGATGAGGTCACACAAGAGTGGGTGGGGCTTGCGTCCCTCACCCTCAGGCCGCTCTCCGACTTGATGTCCAGCACGGTGAGGACCGTCTCGTACAGAACGGCGTTCCCGACCGTCTTGGTGCTGTCCGTGTTGGTCGCCACCTGGACGGAAGCAAACGGCGGTGTCAGATTGGATGGCACAAACGACGGGCGGGTCATGTGACCCGGCGCACCTGAGCCAGGAGGTCGTTCATGGCGTCGCTCGCCGACTCGCTGTTGCGCCCGAGGATCCGCAGCAACCGCAATATGCGAACCTGGAGGAGGAAGAGGAAGGTGAGAACAACCGACCGGATGAGAATCCGACCTTTGACCTGCAGTGTAGGCCACGCCCACCTGAAGGAAGGGGTCGCTGACCCCGGCCACGTCGTGCTCTGGAGAATACCCAGAAATCACCAGGCTCTTCATGATCTGGACCAGATCCGGCACCGTCTGAGACGCACACACACACACACACACACACACACACAGACACACACACACACACACACACACACACACACACACACACACACACACACACACGGGTCACAACAGGAAGTGGACACACACGAGGGGCGTGTCCTTGATGGCTCCTACCTTCCTGAAGCGCTCCAGCGTCTCCGGGTTGCGCTGGCAGAGTTCGGTGATCAGCACCACAGCGCCGTGTAACACACCTGCAGCACACACACACACACAGACACACACAGACACACACACACACACACACACGAGGCGTCATCGCCGTGACGCATCGGTGTAACCGTTAGCGACCGGAAGGCGGCTCACCGTGGTTCTTCTCGGCCAGGAGGGAGCGAGCCGTGGGGGCGAACATCTCCCCCAGATCCTGGACCTTCCTCACGATGTGGACGGCGCACAGAGCGGCCTGGAGGAGGGGGCAGAGGAGGGGCGGGGTCAGTCAGGTGACATCATCATCTGTGAAGCGGGGGGGGGGAGCGACGCCCACCTTCTTCTTGATGTAGGAGTTGGAGGCGCGGAGCAGCCGGTCGATCTCTGGAGCCAGATCTCGACACATCTCAGCTGAACCCATGCAGGCCAACGTGCAGAGGGCCAGAGACTGGACGTACTGGTTAGTGTGGAACAGGTCGCTGGGACAGGAGGTGAGAGGCAGACATCAGCCATCACAATGTCATCAACCAACAGACACGCAGACTTTACCTGTCAATAATTCATTTATAGAAGTTACGCAAACAATGATAAAGAATGAAAAGAGAACACACGAGCTACGTCTTTACTCCACCAACAAGAACGAGATGCGGTCCCACTGATGTCGTATCCTTGACTTGTATCTGGAGGGACTACTTTATTGGTTTTCCGCTCTCTTTTCTCATCCCGTCTGCAGCAGTGATTCGGTCTAATTCAGGCTGAATAATCAGTGACTCGAGGAACCGTCTGGACTTAACTGGAGTATCAGACTAGTAATTAGCATTAGCATAAACACGCTAAAGGTGGGCTACAGTAACGTTTTACTGAAGATCCAGCTGTAATGGGGTTCCTACTTCTTGATGGAGTTGGTGATGAGCAGACTGGCGTCCTGCTTCTCATCCAGCAGCATCATGGCCCCCAGGTAGCCAACACGCTTCTCGCAGTAGCGGGGGCTGGCTATCATCCGAACACATTCCATCTGCAAAGAGCAAACCTCCTTTAAAGCTACTTCACATACCGGAGCCGCTGATCCCCCCCCTCCCCCCAACACACACACACTGTTCACCCTCGGCCCTGGAGCTGAGAGGGAATCAGTGGCCTACTTTATTGTATTCATGCTGGATTGTAATGGGGGGGGGCAGCACCACTAGCGTTATGCATCAAACGTGTGATTCCGCTCCCTCCCCCATTACCCCAGACGAACCCATGACGAGCTTTACTAAAATCCCCCCACCTGACCGAAGTGGGCGGGGTAGCCCAGCATGTGCACGTAGAGCAGCTTGGCCAGGTTGTGCGATCGGCCCCCGTTGTCGGACTGTCGGAACTGAGCCCGGATGGCGGCGCACTCCCGCTGGATGACCCCCCGCTCCTCGCACTGGGTCCGGGCCGATCGGATTGCCCGGATCATCTCCTGCAGGGGCACTGATGGAGACATGGCTGTGTGTGTGTGTGTGTGTGTGTGTGTGTGTGTGTGTGTGTGTGTGTGTGTGTGAGAAAACAAGAGGTTAAAATACAATAATCCACTACAAACTTCTTAATAGCACAAAATCACCTCACTTCTTGTTTATATAAAACCTCCAGGTGTTTTTGTAACTCATTTTAAATAATAAAATATTATTTAAAATTTTTTTTTAAATAAGTTTGTAATTTTATGTATATTTAATTTAATAATTTACAATTATAATAATTATATAATTATACAATTATAATTGTGTAAACAACATGTTAAAACACAATAATCCACTGCAAATTTATAAACTGGACAAGATGACCTCACTTCCTGTGTATATAAAACCTTCAGGTGTTGCTGTAACTTATTTTAAATAATAAAATGTTCTTATTTAAAACAATTGTTTAAATAATACTTTATAATTTTATTTAATAATTTATAATTAGAGCATCTTCGAAACGGTGATAACATTTTGTATTTGCTCCGGAAGATGTTGTCAATAAAGTTTTTGTCAATCATGTCAAGTTTGAAAGCTTCCTCCCGGTGACACTATTTGATATTTGCCCCTGGAGATGCTGTCAATAAAGTTTTTATCAATCAAGCGCGTGAGGTTTCTTCTTCACGCGGTGAAATTATGAATTGTCCACCAAGTTAGCATGGCACGAGCCAGCGGCTAGCAACCTGACGAGCTAACCGTGCAGATGCTGTCAAACCTGCTCCACCGGACAGCCGAGCTAACGAGCTAGCTGAGTTAGCATCGCGGTCTGTTAGCGGAAACACTTAACGCGCTAAAATGACGGCTCACCTCCGCGATGTACCGACGGTCACCGGCCTGTCGAAGTCCGCTGGTCCCGGGCGAACCCCCTCCGGTACGCGGCAGCTGGCTGAAAACTCCCCGAGTGTTCGCTAGTCAAGAGAACCGGAATCAGTCCAAACACTTCCTGTTGTTGCTTTCAAAATAAAAGACAGGCGAATGCTTTTAGATGACACCAAATTCTGGTGTTCTTATTTTTTAAATAAGAATTCGTGGTTATTTCTCTAAAAAATCTGCTGTAAACATCGATGTTAAAACTTTGACAATTTTTTTTTCAAGTTTAAGTATGTTATTTTCTGTCAATGTAGTGTAATTCTTCGTGAGACACACATTTTAGATAAGTGTAATTGGTAAAATTTTATCATTTTTGATAAAACTGGTCAAACCATTAACCTGTCCACCTCTCCAGCAACACAAAACATTTTCCTTCTTGTCTACCATGTTTTTCAATGTTTGTGGATGCAATATCTGATTTGTTGTAAATAATTAAGACAGTTCCAAATGTGACCAAGACATCCTGAACATAAAATTCTGGTTTGACTCATTTTTGTAAAATGAAGCACAAACTCAAGAGCTTTATTTTGAAATCGGATCTAGTTTCCTGTCGTGTTATAAAAGTAGCTTCATCTAAACGCACCTGTGCTCCTCGGAGCCGGCCACGACTTCCGCAATTTGATCTTTTATTCAGAGTGGACTCCGCCCCATTGTGCGTCAGGTGTTCCAACAGGTGGATGAATCATTGATCAGGGGGTGCGTCCGAATTCAATGTAGCGAGAGCAAACAAGGAGGCAACGGAGCATCTGAACATGAAGCCTGACATACAACTCACGATTAAATGTTTTACTCATGCACTTTAAAGCTCTATTATAAACTAAAAATAAAAGTGTTGGTAAATTTTTTTATTTTGGAAAAACATTCTTAAACAATAGCAACCTGAATGTTTCTTCTCTGATGGAATGGTCCAAGAATAAAAACCATGAAACCATCTGAAAATTTCCTTTTTTGCATTGCAAAAGTGATGCGACAACACAGACACAAACAAGTAGAATAATCTATACAACTTCATTATTACATTTTTTCCCCAACTGCTTCCAAGTTTGAGAAACACAGCAAAAAAATCAAGTCCATTCCAAGTCCAGCACTGGAAGCTTTTCGTACTTTCCCCTAGAAAGAGTCCATTTAAGCACAATCAGCCTCCAGAAGCCTCTTTCCATCTGCATGAGGCCCAACCGGCCCCGGGTTCTCCTCCATGTTCGGGTCAACTACCGAACACAACTTCTGGCACAGGTGGGTAACGCCACCTGTTGGGGATGAAGACACCAGAGTTAACTGGAACTGAATTCAGCCGTTGGTAACCGCCGGTCTTCATCTTGATGAAGGTGGTCTTACCAAAAACCGAATCACAGCACTGGGGTTTGTTCTCCCAGTACACCCCCAGGAAATAAACGGGGACGCCCATCGCGATGAAGGCCAGCCCGACCCCGCAGACCACCGGCTCCGAGTAGAACGAGAAGATGGCCAGGAAGGCCCAGACCAGCAGGTAGATCACCGGCCACACCAGGCTCACCTGCAGGAGGAGGCGGGGTCAGACGAGGATGCGGACTTCAAACGGGTGAGAATCCGGGGCGAGCTTCACCTTGAGGGGTCGATCCAAGTCCGGCTCCTTGACCCGCAGAACGATCAGCCCGGCCACGGCGATGCCGTAGAAGAGGTTGTTGGTGAAGCCCAGGTAGTTGATGAGGGTGTAGACGTCGCTCGTGCACAACATCAGAAGGGTGGACAGCAGCTGGGCGTAGGGGGAGGGGACAGTTAGCGTCTGAAATGGACCACGAAATGATTTCACAAACGGGACTCACGGTGACAACCAAGGCAGGGATGGGTGTGCAGCTTTTGACGTGAATCATGGCCAGCAGACGGGGGAGGTGGCCTTCCCTTGCCCCGGCGAAAAACAGCCTGGAAGAGAGAGACCACCATGATGCTAACGCTAACCCAGACCCCCAAAGTGATTCCTGTCGGATCGATTGAGTCATTGATGCTCGTCTTTATCCTTGAACACGTCTACAAGAGTACACAGGGCAGACTATGGGTGATGGAGAGGGGCAGAACAAACTGACCTCGATGTCGTGAAGAGGGAGCCGTTAACTCCCCCAAAGGTGGAGAGCGCCACGGAGATGGGCATGATCCACGACATCACTCCCAGCAGTTTCTGCCCAAACGTCTGGAGGAGGAAGAGGAGGGAACAAATCAGACACGAAGATCACGACCAGAGATCAGGACGTCTCGGAGGAGGACGTGTCATCGTGGGCCGAAGCACTATCGGCTAACGCAATCGCATTCCAGAGAGATTAGCAACTCTTTTGAACTACGTGCGTCCGGTAACCACGGAGACGCATTCAGGAGTTCCAGTTCTCTCACCACCGCCACGGCGTTGGAGGCCAGAATCTCCTGCGGGCTCATGGCGGTCATGTAGGCCATGTTGGCGAACACGAACACAAAGGTGACCAACGGGATGGAGATGAAGATCGCCCGTGGGAGATTCCTGGCAGGAAGTCAGAAAAGACCGCGTTTCAGAGGGGGTTAACCCTTCCTGGAGCTGAGGCTGGACGCTGATGTGGTGGAATGTATTCACCTCATGGTGTTTAGTTACCTGCATGGGTCGACCATTTCCTCGGTGACGTAGTTGAGGAAGTTCCAGCCGGCGTAGGCGAAGGAGCCCTGCAGGACGGACAGAGCGATCAGACCCGCGTCGTAGCCCCGGAACGTCTGGAAGGCGTGGCTCGGCTCCAGCCAATAGTAGTGACCTAGAACCAGAAGACCAGCTGCAGTTCACTGCTCCGCCTGCAGTACCTCAGACCGGACAGCAGGGGGCAGCAGGGGGCAGCTCTGAGTAGCAGCTGAGGGCCGTCTAGACCAGGAGTCCCAACATAAAGGCCGTTTGGACCTTGTTTCCACGGAAACGAAAACACCAGAGCCACAAATACGTTTTGACATCTAAATTGTGCAAATTCTTCCGGGATTAATAAAGTATATATCCATTTATCCATCTATCAAAATAAAGATATATATATATATAAACAACGACAGAGAAAACGAAATTTTATTGACGTGTTGACGACATTTTGAACTCTTTAATATATTTTAAAAAAACAGTTTAAGACCTGTAAAATTCAGGATCCTTTAATAATCCTTTATTAACAATTTTAATAAGTAAAATTAAGAAGTTGAACTTAAATTATCCATGTAGCAAACAAACAATTCTGTGAGCCGTCAAATTGATATCTCTGGGTTTTTCGACTTGAATTTAAAAAATAAATTGGAAAAAAAAAGCACGATTTCACTGACCAACGAAAAATATCTGAAAAATATATATCTATTTAACTTCTGCTCTTTCCAATGAGCCCAACGCATATTTTGAGCGATGACAAATAATACAAATCGTAAAATATAATTTTAGTTTAACGTTTTAAGACGAGGATAATCTTCCAATTTACAGTTACAAAAAAATCCCATCAGGATGGCAGGGCCGCATGTGGCCCCGGGGGGCCCTACCTTTGCAGATCTGGACGACGCCCGTGACGATGATGAGGCCCAGCGCCAGCAGCTTCCCGGCGGTGAACACGTCCTGGACACACATGGCCCAGCGGACGCTGGAGCAGTTCACCCAGGTCAGCAGCACTGGAACGCCAGGAGGAGAAGCCGTTAGCGTCCGCTACAGAGGCTAACGGCTATCCCCCACAATGCTTTGCTGCAGGACTCACACAGGCAGGCGGCAGCCAGGAGGCGCAGGGCGCTCTCTGGGGGGAGGCAGGAGGGGAAGAAGGGCTGCAGGATGTAGGTGGAGAAGGTGAGGGTGATCACGGCCTGGGTGGTGGGGCAGATGACCAGCACCGACGTCCACAGGCGGAGGAACCTGGGGGGGCAATAGAGATGGGCTAGAAATGGGCTAACAGTCACATGACCTGTGGGCACGTGTTCTCACCCCGCCAGGCCCCCGAACACGTCCTTGATGTAGGCGTAGTCCCCCCCAGACTTGGGGATGGTCACCCCCAGCTCCACGTAGCACAGCGCCCCCACGGCGGTGATGACCCCGGTGAGGACCCACACCAGCAGGGCCACGCCCACCGAGCCGGCGTTCACCAGAACGCCTTTAGGACTCACGAAGATGCCCGACCCGATGATGTTACCTGGGGGGGGGTTCAAACCAGACACGACCAATCAGGAGACGCGTCCGGGTCAGGTGGTCGTCTGAGGTTTACAGGCGGCAAAAATGTTGTCAATTAGAAAAGTCCTCAAAAAATAAAGCACGAAATAAAAAATTTAAAAATAAATAAATAAATAACATTTCTCAAAAACTCCCCCAAGGAAAAAACATCATTGTTAATTTTTTACACCGATCATAACATTTATTTTTTACCGATAGTAAACCTTTAAATCAGGTTCCACTCCTAACGTGGGGGGGCGGCCCCTCCCCTCTTCACCTGTTATATCACCGGTAACGTGGGGGGGGGCACGTGGGGGGGCACGTGGACCGACTCACCGACTATCATGGCGCACGCGCTCACGAGCCCGATCTCCTTCTTCAGGGCCACCCCGGAGCCCCCTCCCGGTCCGCTCCCCGCGTCGCTCCGCGCCCCTCCCGGGTCCGACCGACTGGCCCCGTCGCCGGTGCCGCTCCGCTGCCTCGGGCCCTCGGTCATCCTGGGGATCAACGCGGGGTTTCCTGGTCCGGGTCGCGGGGGCTGCCGCACCTCCACCTGCCTAAATAGGGAGGCGGGAGACGTGTGGACGCACCTGCAGACGCTGGTGACGTCACACCCTCCACCCCCCCCTTGAGGGTCAGACCCAAAACTGTGCCGCCGGTGGAGATGACGTCACAGCCAGCGTCACCCCGAACACCTTGGCCCCGCCCCCTTCATGAGGACGAATTTTAATTAATAAAAAACTAATTATAGATACAGACACACTGAACTTTATTAAAATAAAATATAATGAAATAAAAATTAATTAAAAATTAAGATCAATAACAAAAGACAATAATAAAAATAAATACAATAGTGGCGTGTATCCTGGAGGGTGATGAGGGGGGGTTCAGGGCATTGGTGGCTGTATGAGGGGGGGTACAGGGCATTGGTGGCTGTGTGAGGGGGGGTACAGGGCATTGGTGGCTGTGTGAGGGGGGGTACAGGGCATTGGTGGCTGTGTGAGGGGGGGTACAGGGCATTGGTGGCTGTATGAGGGGGGTACAGGGCATTGGTGGCTGTATGAGGGGGGGTACAGGGCATTGGTGGCTGTATGAGGGGGGGTACAGGGCATTGGTGGCTGTATGAGGGGGGGTACAGGGCATTGGTGGCTGTATGAGGGGGGGTACAGGGCATTGGTGGCTGTATGAGGGGGGGTACAGGGCATTGGTGGCTGTATGAGGGGGGGTACAGGGCATTGGTGGCTGACTTCGTGGAGTGGTGCCAACAGAACCAGCTCCAGCTCAACGTCTCCAAGACCAAGGAGGTGGTTCTGGATTTCCGGTGGGCACCTCCCTCTCCACAGCCAGTGATCATGGAGGGCAGTGAGGTGGGGGGGGTAGGAAACTATCAGTACCTGGGACTGCAGCTAGACAGCAGACTGGACTGGTCACTCAACTCCAACTGTGTGTACAAGAAGGGGCAGAGCAGGATGTACTTCCTAAGGAGGCTGGCCTCCTTCAACATCTGTCCTAAGCTCCTTCTCATGTTCTATCAGTCCGTAGTCTCCAGTGTGCTGTCATACGCCATTGTGTGTTGGGGTGGGGGGGCCAGGAAAAGAGACATGGACCGTCTGAACAGATTCATCCGCAGAGCGGGCTCAGTGGTCGGGCTGAGCCTGGACTCTGTGGATATGCTTCTGGAGAGCAGGACCATGTCTAAAATTAAGGCCATCATGAACAACACCAGCCCCCCCTACACACCACCTTCTCCCAGCAGAGAAGCACCTTCAGCGACAGACTGCTGTCACACAGCGCCTCCACAGAGAGGCTGAGGTCCTCCTTCGTGCTCCGTGCCATCAGGGGGTACAATGACTCTCTCAGGAGGAGCGGGGGGGAGGTGGCGAGGTCAGCACGGGGTTAAATGGAATTGATTTAATACAGTTTATATTTTAATCTAATACTTTTATATTTTTTAAATTTTATACTGTTTTATATTTTAATTTTATACTGTTTATATTTTAGTTATAGTTTAGTATATAAGTCCTGTTAGTGCTGCATGTGTCTGTCTGTTAGTGTAATGTATGTCTTGTGGTGTCAGTGTTTCTTTTTCTCCTGGTGTTTATCCAGTATTATTTGTTATTTAATGCCTGAGCAGTGGATATATGCAATTTCCTCCGGGATTAATGAAGTATCTATCTATCTATCTATAATCTATCTATCTATAATCTATCTATCTATCTATCTATAATCTATCTATAATCTATCTATCTATAATCTATCTATCTATCTATAATCTATCTATCTATCTATAATCTATCTATCTATCTATAATCTATCTATCTATCTATCTATCTATCTATAATCTATCTATCTATAATCTATCTATCTATCTATCTATCTATCTATAATCTATCTATCTATAATCTATCTATCTATCTATCTATCTATCAAACTGATCATTAGTTCTCCTTAAAATGATGAGGTCAACTTTTCATTGTGGGTTCACAGATAACCAGTTACTTCATAAAAACACCAGTTTGAACTGGTTACCTGTATAAAAACACCTGCTGACCAGCAGCCAATCGCTACAGAGGACAGAACATGTGGACACGGTTTCACTAACCTTTATTGACAAGGTCCAAACACACAAACAAAATAAAAAACGTGGCAGACAGCCCCTAAACGAAGTGGGACGCGACCCGGAAACAGTGACGGGGTTCAAGTATGGAATGAGCGACTGATCCGGGTCCGGCTGACGGGGGGGCACACAGACGGGGGGGGCGTGTCCGGAGCACGCGGGGGGTGGGGGCGTGTCCTCACAGGCCGATGGTGTAGGAGCGTCCTGCCGGGTTGTGGATGGCGGAGCAGGACGGTTCTGTCACCGCCCACTCGTACCACACCTTCTTCCCGTTGTTGCAGCGCCAGAATCGCACCGTCACGTCGTCGTCCCGGGAGACGGTGATGGGTTGCTGCGGGGGTGGGGGGGGGTTAGATTACTACCAGGCAGACGGGGGTGTGTGTGATGTGGACGAGACGGCTGGACTCACTTTGAGGGGGAACAGGATGGGGAACCAGGAGAACATCCCGGGCGAATGCGTCTCCGGTTTGATACCTGGAACCAGAACAAACACTTCCTGTTGACACCCGACCTGTAGAGAAATGGAACGCCTACCGACTGGGGGAGGGGTGGACCTACTGAGCGTCACGTCTTTGTACAGCGTGGTCTCGAAGTATCCGGCGAAGCCGTGGAGCACCGAGTTGCATCCCACGGAGAACCTGAGGCACTGGTAGCGGTTGTTGTTGGTGTCTGGAGGAACCACAGGAAGTTGAGGACTGAAACAGGAAGTAGCAGCTCCCTTCCTGCTCCTACCTACCTGTCGTGGGGTGCGTGAAGGTGAAGCAGGCTTTGGGCTCGGCCAGCTGGTGGAAGTTGTGCAGGCGGACGACGTAGGGCGTCTCGAAGTGGCTCTCGGGGTCCTTGTCGCGCTCGCGGCAGCTCCGCACCTCGTTGTAGAGCTTGGAGGAGGACAGAGGAGCCAGGAAGGAGGTGTAGGAGCAGGGGATGCTCACGCCGCCGTCTGGCAGGAGGAAGAGGAACGTCACGCGAAGAAGCCTTTCAGAATAAGAGTCCACGCCCCCCGCCCCCCGACGCACCTTTGAGGAAGCGCTGCGCCCCGTCTAAACATTCCGGGGAGAGTTCGTTGTCGCCGAACGATCCCAGCAGCTCGCTGACGATGATGTCGGCTTTCTCCGGCGCCACCCACTCGCGCATGTCACATGACACCACGGTCACGTGCTCCCCCCACTCCTCGAAGCGACAGTTCTCCAGCCTGAGCAGCCAATCAGAACCTCCTGACTACAATTTATCTCATTACGTCACGTTTCCTGCCTACTGTCGTACTTTGTCTCCCCCTTGTGGCAGGAGGATGAATTACACCCCGGACCCCCGCCTGCGCTAACCGCTAGCTCCACTCACGTGATGACGGCGTTGGGGTTCTTCTCAACGGCGTACACCTTCAGCTTCCTGTCTGCCAGCCTGGCGGCGCGTAGCGACGTGTTGACCAGGGGCCCCCTGCCGGCCCCCAGCACCATCAGCACCCTGAGACCAACAGACAGGGGGGGGGACGTGACGCGTTTGGAGGGATCGTGACCCGGCGCTGCTGTCGGGGTACTCACTGCACGTTGGTGTCCTTCTGCTCCTCGGGGACTCGGTCCAGCAGACATTTATACACAGCCTGTCAGGACAGAACGGGTTGTGGGTTCAATTCCACACACCAACAACCACTACCTGCTCCAGTGGGTCCAGTCTCACCTGTTGATACTGGGAATACTTGATGGGATCCTTCTCAAACACTTCGTACGTCTGAGACTCCAGATTATCCATGAGAGGCTGGAGGACAGAGAGAAAAACTTTTATTATTTCCACAGAGTGAACTTGGATTAGCTGAAAAAAATCGTTCGTTGTTGTCAAATGTCGACTTTGGACATGGTTATATATTCATAAATAAATTATTTTCCCACCAGAAGTCCATTCTCTGTGTTGTTTTTTAGCAGTAAACACATGTTGAGATGTTTGAGACGTCAATAAAGCTAAAATATCAGCCTGAAAGTCTCCGTTCTTCACACTAAAGCTGGTTTTCTCTTTTAGATCTACAGCTGATAACTACAGAACCCAAGAGGTTAGAAACAAAAAGTTGTTCCTGATGACACAGAGGTCTATTTATAATAAATAAAATAGTAAATAAATAAAACACAGATCAATTATAATAAATAATAATAAATAACACAAAAGTCTATTTATTATAATAAATAATAATTATAAAATAATAAAAATAAATAAAACAAAGGTCTATTATAATAAATAATAAATAACACACGAGTCTATTTATTATAATAAATAAAAATTTTATAACAGAAACCACAAATAAAATTAGAATAGAAATCTGCATCAAAGTGATTTTAATTTAATTCTAATTTGAGTCTAGACTTTATTTTGATAGTTTTTCTGTTTTAATAGTCATAAAACTGTAGATTCTGTGGTCTTGAATCGGTCAAAACGCTCCCAGACGTTTACGGATGGGAGGAACACGTCTGGCAGTCAAAGGGTTAACCCAGCTCACCTGGAGGGGGGACTGCAGGTAGTCCTCGTAGCCTTTGGCGAAGAGCTCGTAGGCGTTGGGGGCGGGCCGGTTCTGGTTGAGGTACTCCAGGTACTGCAGGTAGGAGCGGAAGTCCTTCTCCGTGTGGCGGCTGGTCCCCGTGAAGATGAACTGGGCCTCCAGCTGGAAGACAGGGCACACCAGGTGAACCTCAGCCCGACCCGGTGACCCCCTGACCCCGGGGGGAGACGCACCTTGAACAGAGAGAAGATCAGGCGCTGGTGGGCTTTGGACAACACGGGGAAGCCCTTCTTATTGGTCAGGAAGATGCTGGTGGGGAGGATGGCGGCTTTGATTGGCTCCCCGAGCCACTTCTCTATCACGGCTTCTGACGGCATGTCTGCCCCCACCTCCACAGCTGCAACACACACACACACACACACACACACAGTCAGTGGTACACACATACACACCTTCACGTCGTCACGACGACCCCTCACCCAGGCAGATCCTCTTGTTGTAATCGCAGAGCGCTCGCAGCGAGTGCCACCTGAGAGGAACCAGAATGAGTCCTCGAGGAAAGGGAACCAGGAAGTGGACTACAAATTTTAAAAAAATTTAAAAAACCCCTCACCAGTTCCAGGTCTTCTCCTCCACACTGGGGTCGTCGCTGTAGACGCTGGGCTCGTTCTCAATCAGGTCATCCCTCGTGTCCTCCGCCGCCATGAGCGGGACGCGGATCCAGAACTAAAAACGGACACAACGGATTAGAACCGACGCGCGCGTTCACACCCGGTTCTGATGATCCGGTTCAGCTCACGTTGGAGGTGTGGTGTCCGGTGTGGATGTGATTGAGCAGCATTCGGGCCAGATTGGCGTTATGGGGGCCTTTGATGGGGATCATGAAGACGGGCAGACCCAGGTAGGCGGTGAAGTTGAGCTCCTGAGACAGAGCCTGCAGAGAAACGCAGGAAGTAGAATAAAGAGGACAGGAAACCAGACGGGTGGAGACGCCGCCGACATTAAACAGAACCGAGTCACAAACTTACAGCCTCCGAGTTCCGACGCAGCGTCTCGATTTCGGAATCTGCATCGATCCACGGCGACAGCTTCCCGACGATTAAAGTGTTCCAATCTGTAAAAAAAAATCAAAATAAAAGGTTATTAATATTTTCGAGAGCTCTAAATAACAACATTCACCTGGTTCAGACTCTAAAAAGTCACAACAATCACGTCTTTCCACTTCAGTGATATAAAAAAAATATAACAAATCAAAATTAAGAAAAATAAATAAATAAATAACACACAGGTCTATTATAATAAATAAAAATAAGTAATACACAGATCTATTATATAAATACATCACAATAATAAATACAAATAAATAGCACACAGGTCTATTATAATACATAACGAATAATAATTAGTAATAATAATAATATAATAAATAAATAACAAATAAAATACAAGTCTATTATAATACATAATAATAAATAACACGCAGCTCTTTATATTATAATAATATAATCAATAAAACACAGTTCTATTATAATAAATACATAGTAAATAGTAAATAATTAAAAACAAAGAGGTCTATTTTTTATGATAAAAATAAATAAAACACAGGTCTATTATAATAAATACATAATAATAATAATTAACAGAAATCACAAATAAAATTAGAATAGAAATCTGCATCAAAGTGATTTTAATTTAATTCTGGTTTAATAAATTCATAGTATTATATATTATTATAATATATTATAATATTAAACTGTATAATACAGTAAAATAAACAGTCAGAACCGTCACACCAAACACGGACGTCCTCTACGGGGTCTCATCAGGACCAACTCAGGGTTATTTATACGTGGGGGTTTATTTAGGTCTGAGCAACAACAGGTCCTGACGTCACAGGAGCGCGGGATGACGTAAGCACCGACCTCTTCCACACAGCAGCAGGTCTGAGCGGGTCTGGGCTCCGGGTCGGGTTTTCGCGGGTTCGGACTCGAACTCCCTCCGGAACCGCGGGTGGAACAGCGGCATGCACAGGAAATCAAACCTGCGCACGAGGGAGAAGCACGTGACGTCATAAGCCCAGCAGACGTGAAGCACAAACACGTGAAACTAAATGATGTTAGCATGTTAGCTTGGAGCTAACGCACCGCTGCTGCCTTCAGCGGCGCTCCCGACGGGCACGTGCTGGTCACGTACCGGCTAGCTTAGCGAGCATCACAGCGCGAGACAAACCAGCTACGTCACTCTCGTTACGTCGCTTTTACGCAAACAAACCGCTGTCGTCTCCTCACCCGAGTTTCGCAACCGCGGCTAACGTTTCCGTGATCTCCGGGACGCAGTTGAGGTCTCTCCCGCAGGACACCCTGCCTCCCGAGCTAGCGGACGCCATGATGTCCGCCGACTGAATGGATTGACCGGAGCGTCAAGCTGTAGCTCCTAACGAGGAAACCGACGCCATCTTGGATCCGCAGGGACGTAACAGACCGCTGCGCAGCGAGGAGCACGTGACCCAAAATGGCTATTGAAGTACCTCAGTTGCCTGCGACTCAATTATCGCGATAACTGCGTAGTTTAGCTCGTGAGTTCCAGAGTCGATTATTTAAATATAAAAAAATATATATTATTATTAAATAATAATCTTTTTGATGTTTATTATTATTAATAATAATATATTGATCTTGTTTATTAATATTTATTATTATTATTATTATTATTAAAATAATAATAATGTTTTTGATTTTTATTATTATTTTTATTAATAATAATAACAATAATATATTGATCTTGTTTATTACTATTTTATTATTATTATTATTATTATTATTATTATTATTATTATTATTATGATTACCACCAGAGTTCTCTTTAAATTACGTTGTACACTCTGTATGATGACAATAAAAGCATTCTATTCTATTCTATTTTATTCTATTCTATTCTAATATATTCTATTCTATTGAATTCTATTCTATTTTATTCTATTCTATAGATACATACATATTACATGCATATCATATGTTAATAAATATTGACATATGATATACATATTAAAAATTTACAATTTACAATCATTAGTTCACAGTCATTCACTATTCTATTCTATTCTATTTTATTATTGTTATTTTATTTATTTTATTACCATATTTATATACCATTATATACCAAACCGTCAGCAGTGAAAATGACAATTAGCCAATCAAAATAAAATCAGTCGGGTGTGGAAAACTCATTATCTTTTCACCACTAATCTGCAAATTGATCCCGATCAGATCGTAATCTCATAAACAACGTGTTGTGTCGCTATGGCAACAACAAGGGGTTGAGGCAGGACACTGCCACCAAAGTGTAACTGAGATAACCTTTTTTAAGTCGCTCAGTTAAGACATCTACACAAATCTTGATGAAAATTACGATTTGTCTTGCAAACTTTACTGGTGATAAACACATCCCCATGATGTTTCTACGTGTATATAAGTGTGCATATCGCTGTTAGAAAAGATGGTGTCACCTGAAGACTATACCTGACGCGTTGGTTTAACAACAAACTGAAAGTGATGGCTCAGTTTGGCGTGAACTTGCACACGGCTACATGTGAGGTCTGCAGAAAGTGGCGTCTGGATATCGCTTTCACAGCAGGTCGGATAATATATTGCTTTCGCACACAGCTCTATGTGTGCCTGGGGAGGCTATAAAAGGGTACAAACACATCGGAGGATTAGACACTAGATGAGAAAATTAAATTGGATGGCAGCAGTCAACACTTCTATACCAGCAGCGATGGTGACGAGGCTTGATTTCATTGTTTAACCAGTTTTCCTGGAGACAGACTCCGGTTTAATCTGTTTTTGAGGAGGACCTGAGGGCCAATTTTGGGAGGAACGCATTGATCGATGTGCGTGACCTTTATTTACATCGTCATGGCTTTGGAGGAGATCTGCGGCTTCTCTCTGGAAGCTTCGACCGCGTCTCATCGTGCCATCGACGGTGATGACTTTGGATTGAAGAGGCTGAATGAATCCGAGCGAAGCGGCGGAATCCCGTTGCGTTTCTTCCTGCCAGCTCCATCCGTCCGTTCGGCCCCGGCCCAGAGGCCCTTCCCTTTGTCCCACGGAACGACCACCCTGGGTTTCGTCTTCCAGGATGGGGTGGTTGCAGCTGCTGACACGCGTGCCAGCGCCGGGGGGCTGGTAGCCTGCCCGGCTGTCAGTAAGATTACCCCGCTCCACTCCCATTTGGTGGTCACGTCCTCTGGCAGCGGGGCAGATTGCATGTTGTGGGAGCGGATTCTGAGCAGGGAGGTCAGACTCTACCAGTTACGCCACAAGAGACGCCTCTCCATACGCGGCACCGCCAAGCTGCTGTCCTTCATGCTGCACCCCTTCAAGGGGACCGACGTGTGCGTGGCCCTGACCCTGTGTGGTTGGGATCTTGAAGGCCCCCAGGTGATATATGTGTGCAGCGATGGAGCCCGTCTGCAGGGCGAGGTGTTCTCTGTGGGTTCTGGTTCTCCCTACGCGTACGGCGTTCTGGACAGAGAGCTGAGGTGGAACCTGAGTGAAGATGAGGCCATGGCGCTGGCGAGGGAAGCCGTGTTCAGAGCCACGCACAGGGACGCCTACTCAGGAAACAGCGTGGATCTGTTCCACATCACGGCCCAGGGATGGAGCCGAAGACGGAGAGAAGACCTTAGAGAGGAATATTATAAAGACATGGAGAAGAAAAAGAATAGATGAATTAGTTGAAGCAAAACATTATAGGGCTTCCTGGGGAGTAGAAATAGTGTTTACTCAGTTACAGCGAGATGTGCAGTGAATAGACGAAGAGTCCATTTGTCTTCTTCTTCTCCTTCTTCTACCTGGGCCAACAGGATGAGGGGAAATGGACCTGACCCACAGTAGAGACTTCTGTACAAACCCCCCCTCAAGACAAAACCAGCCGACCTCCAGTGGAGGATTTTACATGGTGCCATCGGTTCCAATGCTTTATCTCTGTTTTTAACCCTGCGGTGTCCAGCCAGTGTCCCTTCTGTCCCCTTCAGGAGTCTTTCATGCTTTCAGTGAGTGTGGGAGACTTCAGTGCTCTTCACTCTTCTAACCAATGTTTTTAATCTGTTCAGTGAAAATTTTAGTATCAGGAAATTCATCTACGGTGCTGGGTACAATAGATCGAATCAGAGAAAGTGGCAGCTTTTAATTTTATTTCTGGGGAGGCAGAACTCACAATTTCTGTGACCAGGAAGAGGAGAACTGAAAACAATACTGTTCAAGAAGCAGCTCCTGTTTTCTGCTGTAACATCAGATGTCGCTTAAAACTAGAATTTGGTTTCTATAAAATAACAAAAGACCTGAATAACTTTAGGAACATCTGGTGTCACAAAAATGTCCTATGCACTTTAGTTGATGATCACCTCACTTTTGCAAACTTCCTGATATAATGCACAAATTTTTATATTGTATTTTCCTTTTATTTATTGGTTTTTAGTGTTTTTGAAGCACTTTAGTACTTTCATCTAATGAAAAATTGTAAAATGTTTGAATGTGATTAAAGTGGTTTTGCAAAAATTATTTAAAAAATCTTCTTCTTCTTCTTCAGATGTACTTTATTGATCCCAAATCTGGGATATTCACATGTTGGGGCAGCATTCAACACATACAATTAAATTAAGAGAAATAACTTTATATTAAAAGTAAAAAGACATACGCTAATATATACATTTCAGAATTAAAAAAAAGTATGTACAATTGAAATATACAGATATTAAACATGAAATGTGAAAATATTCTTCCTGTTTTTTTCTTCATCAGAAAAAACTGGGCAAATATTTTTGTATTAGTGAATACAATTTATTTTGTATTTTTATAAGTCTAATGGTACTTTATGTGTTTTTTTAATTATTTCTTATGTTTTTACATGTTTTATATTAATTTTGTTTCGTGTTTCTTCACCCGGACTCCTGCTGTGTCGTCCTCCATGAACACAGGGGGCGCTGCGGCGCCTCTCCGCCATGTCTGAGACTATAAATAACGGCGGAAGTCGCTATCTCATCAGACCCTTTCAAAGATGGCGCTTCTTGATGTGATGCGGAGTGATTGTGCGGATTTTTCTTTTGATTACTGCCGGTCTTTCAGCGGTAGTCGCGGCCCCAGGCAGCGGGACGTGGGGCTGGACGCGGCGCAGGGAGACGACCTCCGGTTGTTCGTGAACAACCCGCCGCGGTCCGCGGACGAGGTCGGCATCGAGCGGAAGATCGAGCTGCTGCACGGAACCACAACGCTAGCCTTCAAGGTACCGCGATGACGTCACAACCGAAGTTTGATTAAATAGCGAAATAATAAATGAAAAACGTTGCTTAAATAATAAATAACATAACTTCAAAACTTCAATAATAAACGACTCTTAGCTCCAGAGCTAACAGTCGTGTAGCTCCAGAGCTAACAGTCGTGTAGCTTCAAAGCTAACAGTCATGTAGCTCCAGAGCTAACAGTCGTGTAGCTCCAGAGCTAACAGTCGTGTAGCTCCAGAGCTAACAGTCGTGTAGCTCCAGAGCTAGCAGTCATGTAGCTCCAGAGCTAACAGTCGTGTAGCTTCAAAGCTAACAGTCATGTAGCTCCAGAGCTAACAGTCGTGTAGCTCCAGAGCTAACAGTCGTGTAGCTCCAGAGCTAACAGGACGCGTATCCGTAAGCTTTAGCATGCTAGCGTGGCTATGGAAGGTTTCCTCTGAGGTTCGGACTTTGGTTTGATTTAATAAATAGTTTAAACCCTGTTTTATTTACGTTGTTCTGTCCATCCAGACCAGAATTCCGACTCCATATGTCTTTTACATTCTGTCACAATATCTTGTCTCTTAATAAAGTACGTATTTCTGTTTATCGTGTTGAATACCGGATAAAAACACCATAAAACTCGTCTAAAAGTCTGAATTTTCCACATTGGATGAGGTCTGCTGCAGGCAGTTATCCTCTATATAGCTATCAGAATTAGCATTTGGATTGTTTACCTCATAAAATCCACCCAGTGCTCGTTGGATGCTGTTGGATGAGACTTCAGCTCCTGTAGAGATCAAGACACATTCTTATGACTGTTTAATAGATTAAAGTTTATTAAAGGGCATTAATAAAACACTGATGTCTGTAGACGTCCATTATCTTTAAATGGGGAGGGCTGGGGGATGGTGGGCGGAGCTCGTCTGTGAAAATCAGGCTTGTAATCATGGAATTTATCGTCATGACAACTGATCCAGTTACCGAACAGAGGATGGGGTGTCGGGAAGTTGTGGTACTTTACAGTAGAAGAAAGTTTATTTATGTCAGAGCTAACCAGCTTTGCTCTGAGCAAAGCATCATGGGATTGGTCACGATTCAGCTGTGGGAAAATGGTGTGGACATGGAGTCACGTCTGTGGTTGGTTTGACTTCCTGTCACGCCGGTATACTCACCCGTGTCGTTTCCCTCCCAGTTCCAGCATGGCGTCATCGTGGCGGTGGACTCTCGTGCCACGGCGGGCTCCTACATCGCCTCTCAGACGGTGAAGAAGGTGATTGAGATCAACCCCTACCTGCTGGGCACCATGGCGGGAGGGGCAGCCGATTGCAGCTTCTGGGAGCGCCTGCTGGCGCGCCAGTGCCGCATCTACGAGCTGCGCAACAAGGAGCGCATCTCGGTGGCAGCGGCCTCCAAGCTGCTGGCCAACATGGTGTACCAGTACAAGGGTATGGGGCTCAGCATGGGGACCATGGTCTGCGGCTGGGACAAGAGGGGCCCAGGTAAGGTGACATGTTGGGTCATGTGACCACGTGGTAAATATTAGATGGTAAATGATGTGTTTATTGTCTAAATGATGGCGTGGAATCAGCAGATTGACCTCCAGGGTTTGTAAATCGATGATTTACTGATAAACATAAAGATATCACATGTTTGAAAACTATTTAAAATCATTGATTCATTAGATTTCACAGAAAATTCAACTGTAATGCATGCTGGGATTGCCAGAAACTTTTATCGCCCCCATCGTAAGTAGAGTGGTGTCGGTGTTCCAGGTGTGGGGGGTGTTCCCGTCCGGGGATGTTTACCCCTTTAGAATATGAAGGTTCTTCCACCAGCCAGAGGGACTGAAACCAGTGCATTGTGGGTCTCGGTCCCACTCAGACGTCCTCTGGGGTGCTTCATTCACCCACAGGCGTGGGCCGCTGGTGTTTTTATCGTCACGCTGACTTCTATTCCCAGCTGATGATTAGTTCTGTGATGCATCAGCGACACCTTTAACAGATCCTCGTTCTTGTTGTTGTTGTTGTTGTAGGGCAGAGTGTTAGTAATGACTCGCGCCGGGTGAGTCACTGCATGGGAGTCATCGCGCCTCAAACTGAACTGCATCAGAACTCTTTTCAGTGCTTCTCAGTGCGTCGCTGATATGAAGCTAACATCTGTACTTCATTGTTAGCATATAGGACCAGTTAAGAGGCTGATCTGAAGGAAATGGGGGTCTTTATGGATCTCACATCTGTAGTTCCTGGAGGTCCCCACTAGATGGTGCTGCAGCTCCTCTTACGTTCCCATCGCCTGTATTTAAAGGCTGGTTTCCAGATGCTGTTCATCACTGTATGTGTGCTTAAGCAGGCCGCCGCGGTAACGGGAAATTGTTGGGCCGGCGAACGCCGACCGAGATGACGAATGCCTCAGACTCTAGGTCACATGCACAGCGTCGGGGACGCCCGCCGTGATCGATGTCTGCTCCGTTCGGACCAGACAGAGCCGTGTGATGTAAACGACACGCGTTTAAATCCCCGGCAATCAATCCCAGGGATAATCATCATGTTATGAGTTCAAGTAGATGTGGAGGCCTCGCCGTGGCCCCCCCCACCCCAACTCCCAATAAATGACGATGATTGAATCAAGAGGTAAATGTCATGTAAATTAAATCAAATCGCGATGAGGTGGGAAGCTCATTAGGTCCCCGCAATCATGTCAGAAGCGCTTATTCCCCTGATGGAGCGTCTTAACCGGCGTGTTAAATAAATTAAATAATGGCGTTCGTGTCGAGACTCCATCAGGTCTTCGTTAAGGACGAGAACCCAAGTCCTGCGACGACACGCCAGCTAAAGAACGCATGTTATCCGACCTCGTCGGGCGACCCCAGGTGGCGGCTTAGACTGCTAATCCCAGGAGGGTGATGTAATCGTCCCCCTTCTGCTCGGCGGCTCGTCCGGCGGTGAATCGTGGCGAGGCAGACGGATGACTGACTGACGGATGGACAGACGGATGCTGACCCACTTGAAGCCGGACTCTTCATCGCTCTCCGCTCCTCACCTTCCCGTCAGAGCTGTCAGAGCCGCCGGCTCCACCGGCCGCCGCTTAAAACGCCTCCCTGAGCACCTGTCAGCTGATCGATGGGCTGGAAGAATTCTCGCACTCCACACACACCCACACACACCCACACACACACACACACACACACACACTCTTCTCCTCCTCTTCTGGTTCTCGAGCACCCGTCGCCACCTTCTCGCTTCCACGTGCCAGACGATGCGGCCCCAGGTGCGTTCACAACGGACGCGTTAGCGAGCGCCGTTCTTGGACCTCCTGGAAAAAAAAATAGTCCACATCCGACAGCCGGCGCCATTCAACACGAGAGGCTGCTTTTACCGCCCGCTCTCTTTACCTATTATGTTTTTAACGAGCCCCCTAGAGTTTTCAAGAGAAACAGGCAGGTCTCAGAATGGAAAATTACCCCCCCACCCGGTTCATCGGCAGCCGGATGATTATCACGGCGGAGTACTGACAGGCCATGTGACAGTCGAAAGCACCGCGGAACCCGCTTTTTTTTTTCTGAATAGCAAGTGGCCCTCCATCCCCTAATAGTCTGTCACGAGTCGAGCTGAGAGAGATCGGCATTCTGAGGTATTTTGATGTTTTTAATTTGGAAGGGCGACTGGAGATAAATCTTGTTTCTTTTTCTTTTTTTTGTGACGGTTGTTTTCACAGATTTTCACTTCTTGCGTTGCGACGAGAAGCGAGATTTCTTTTTCCTTTTTTCTTTTTTTTTGTTTTTTGTCGTTGGACCATCTGCAGGCTGGATGTGGGCGACATCACAGGCTGGTCGCTCGTCACCCGTTCAGCGTCACGCTGAAAATATTCTCCCAAAATGTGTCACTGCGTGGAAATCAAAAACGTCACGTGTGTTCGCGTCTGCAGGTGCAGCTACCTGCGCGGGTTTCGCGGGTCGATAGCTAATTTTTCACGAGTTTGCGGTGATCAATACACCCCCCCCCCCCCTCCCTCTTGAGCGCCTCGTCAGCAGGTTCCACGGCTGGCTCGTTTTTACTTGAAGAGGATGCAGCTGTTCGCATCTCCAGTTGGAGAGGTCGCAGCTGTTAGCGTCCCGTCTCTGGAGATGTTAGCGTTCGCGCGGCGCTTTAAAGTTTCCGTTGAAGGAAGCAGTTTTTCGGCGGCGAGCAGATGGCGCCGTTTCCTCTCCCTTGACCTTTGACCCTCTCTCCTCCTCAGGCCTGTACTACGTGGACTCGGAGGGGAACCGGGTGTGCGGCGACCGCTTCGCCGTGGGCTCGGGCTCCATGTACGCGTACGGCGTGATGGACAGCGGTCTCCGTGACGACCTGACGGTGCAGGAGGCGTGCGAGCTGGGGCGCCGTGCCATCTACCAGGCAACCTACCGCGACGCCTACAGCGGGGGGCAGGTCAACCTCTACCATGTCCACAGCGAGGGATGGACCCAGATATCCCAGGAGGACGTTCTGATGCTGCACCAGAAGTACAGGGAGCAGGAGTAGTCGCCACGGCGACCAGGAGACGAGGAGACGAGGAGTCAGGAATCAAACGGACTAGAATATCCTGGAATTTGGAAAACGATCCTAATAAAACTATTTTTGTTCCTGCTCACGCTGCTTGTTGTCGTTCCGGTGGCGTTCCCGGTTTACCGTGCGTTTCACGGCTGCCCCCCCCCATTGTTGGAAATTCACCACCCTCCCTTATATGTTGTGTTTGTTAGCGGAGGGAGCAGCGCTGTCTAAATAACACCGTTTAATTGCCCCCCCACCCCAGCAGCAGCCTGGGTAATTGTGCCTCTTGAGTTGTAACGGAGCGACCCCCCCCTCTCACCACCCGCCACCCCCCTCATTGATAACTCACGGAGCACAAATAGGCCTTTTTAATTGGACGAGGAAAATTTATTCTCTAATTCGTCTTCGACACACTTTGCTTCACGCGCTCAATGTTGTGCCCCCGCCCTGACAGGGTGGTTTATAAGGTAATGACCTGTGCTGCCCCCCCTCCCTCCTTGGTGGGTTTTGTGGGGGTGGGTGAGCAGATAGAATGGAAATGGCTTCGTTTGGATCCATCAGAGGCGGCGGGTGGCGCCTGATGAAGTCGCACCCCCCCCCCCCCGCCTGAAGCGGATGTTTTTGATGATTCCCTACAAAATAAAAGCATCACCTATTAAATGACCTCAACATTTAGCCCCTCCCCTCAGAGGAGGAGTCAAATCAACCGCTTCCTGCCGCCGTGGAGGAGTCTTCCTGTCTCCGTGCGCCACGGGTCGTCCCCGGACGGTCGCGTTCAGGACGGCGTCTCTCCGGAGGGGACGATAAAATTAAGAAACTAGCCTTCTTTATTTAACCCATCGGACGCGATGCTGCGATAAAGACCAGCTGGCGGTACCGAACGGCGCTAGCGCCATGAATTCACACCGTTAGGAAAAAAAACAAAAAAAACCCCCCCGGTGCCCACATGGAGCCATCTGTCAGCCGGTCACGTCTGATTCGCTCCAGGGCGGCTTTTATTTCTAAAGGACGCGACTCGACGCGCGAAAGATCGCAAATCAGACGTACAAACCCTCGTGACGTGTGTGTGTGTGTGTGTGTGTGTGTGTGTGTGTGTGAACGAAAGCCTCGTCCTGTTTAGAAGTCAGAACACGTTAAATATTCAGTAAATATTAACCAATCAGGGGCTTTCATTTCGCGACTTTAATGTCTTTTGTTAATAAATATCTTCCTCCGTCCGCTTTTACTCCTCCAGGTTGCACTTGTAGGTTTGAGCTCTTCATCATCTCCTCCTCTTCCCTCTGCTTCTGTCTCCGCCCCTAGCCCCGCCCCTAGCCCCGCCCCTTCTCCCCCGACGCGAACATTTTGCCGTGAACCACTCTTGTTTTTCATCCATTATCAACTTTTTGACGCGAATCCAACTCCAGATCCAAATTCGGTCCTGGCGTTACCGTGACAACAAGTTTTTTTGGGATGCATCCGCTCCTCATTTCCTGTGATTTACTACTTTGTAATTGGCTGTTCAAACGGACGGCGGGTCTCTGTTTCCCCCCGTACGCTTCAGCTGTGATGGAGGAGAAATGAAGCGCTCCTCTGTGCTCCTTCCTCCTTCCTTCCTCAAAACACAGTCCACTTGGGTCCATTTCCCATAATGCACTGTGGCAACGCTCTCAATGAGGATGTCACTTGGGCTTGTCCCCCCGGAGCGGTTTGGATGTTTATCCGTCGTCGTGACATCTGACTGAAAGGAGCCGCTCCATTTGTCTGATGGTCAGCAGTGGCCACTCCCACCCCCACGCCCCCCAGGGCAAACAGAGACAGGGTCAGGAAGACAATGTCAGCTAGAGCGATGGCGTCTGCCGCGGGGGGGGTCCAGGCTTTAATGGGCGGTGGCTCCGCCCCCAGGGCGGGGCTACGTGAAGCGGATTCTGTTGTTTCGGAATCACTCGGCTTTTTAGTGGCCCCTCAACTGTGGGGATGTGAGACCTTCCATTGGTCCAGGAGACATCATCACCTTCATCATCACCTTCATCATCATCATCATCATCATCATCATCATCATCATCATCATCAGGAGGTCCAATCTCTTCTCTTTCCGGGGCAAAACGTCAACAAAGTCGAAAATGAATTTATCAACGCCAGAAAATAATCTGAGACCAGAAACAGCTTCAGCGTCCAGAGAGAAGTGTGTGTGTGTGTGTGTGTGTGTGTGTGTGTGTGTGTGTGTGTGTGAGAGAGAATCAAAGATCAAAGAAGCAAACAGCCCATGGTCACAGAGGAATTGCATTAAAGTTGGTTCCTCCACACGGAGCCTCTGGTCGCTGTGTGTGATCAACGCCGAGCCGCTGATGTGTGAAATGAAGCTGCTAACGCTGTAAAAAAACAGGCAAATGAAACGTTCACTGTAAAAAAACACACAAACCACACGGAGCACACAGGAATTCTGTCCCTGGAA
>NC_090793.1:997500-1002500 GCF_040054535.1 Antennarius striatus | reverse complement strand
GGTAGGTAGGATGTTGGTAGATTGGATGTTGGTAGGTTGGATGTTGGTAGGTAGGATGTTGGTAGGTTGGATGTTGGTAGGTTGGATGTTGGTGGGTTGGATGTTTGTAGATTGGACGTTGGTAGGTTAGATGTTGGTAGGTAGGATGTTGGTAGGTAGGATGTTGGTAGGTAGGATGTTGGTAGGTTGGATGTTGGTAGGTTGGATGTTGGTGGGTTAGATGTTTTAGATTGGATGTTGGTAGGTTAGATATTTGTAGGTTGGATATTGGTAGGTTGGATGTTTGTAGATTGGATGTTTGTAGATTGGATATTGGTAGGTTGGATATTGGTAGGTTGGATGTTGGTCAGCTGTGTTTTGGTGGGTTGGATGTTGGTGGGTAGGATGTTGGTAGGTAGGATGTTGGTAGGTAGGATGTTGGTAGGTAGGATGTTTGTAGGTTGGATGTCAGTAGGTTGGATGTTGGTAGGTTGGATGTTGGTAGATTGGATGTTTGTAGGTTGGATGTTGGTAGATTGGATGTTTGTAGGTTGGATGTTGGTAGATTGGATGTTTGTAGGTTGTATGTTGGTAGGTTGGATGTTTGTAGATTGGATGTTGGTAGGTTGGATGTTGGTAGGTAGAATGTTGTTAGGTTGGATGTTGGTAGGTTGGATGTTGATAGATTGGATGTTTGTAGGTTGGATGTTGGTAGGTTGGATGTTTGTACGTTGGAGGTTTGTAAGTCAAATGTTCATTGGCTGGATATTTGTAGGTTGGTGTTTGCAGGTTGCATGTTTGTAGGTTGGATGTTGGTAGGTTAGATGTTTGTAAGTTGAATGTTCATAGGTTGGATGTTTGTAGGTTGAGGACTTCCTGTTTCTCGGTCCTCTTGATGCTGGTTGTATTTTTTATTTCCTGCTTTATTGTTTTTGTGTATAAATCGTTTTATTTCCTCGCTGGTGATTAATTTTCTAAATGGGTTGCAGTCGTGTCGCCGTTCTGAGTGAATTTTAACAACACAATAACTTCCTGTCTAGGTGGATGGGGGTCATTCGGGGTCGGTGGAGTTTTCACCTGAGGCGGTGGAAAATATTTCAGACGCGTTCGATTCAAACATTTCATCTTAAACCACGGAAGACTGGAGAAAGAACAGAAAAAGACTTAAACAGAAAAGACAGATAAAAAGGTAAATATGATGAAACAGCAGCGACCAGACAGAGAAGAAGAACCGTTGCCCCATTCAGCTTTAGCCCCGCCTCCATCCTCAGCGCCATGGCAACTTGCAGATCGCAGATACGTCCTCATCTCTTCCACGCTTTTTTAAAAATCAGTTAACGTTAACGGTGTCATCAGCAGTATGCGTTAGCTTCATCCACAGATATTAAATAAATAATAAATAATAATTATTAATAATGTAAATAAATAATCTTATTATTTATTATTATGTGTTATTTGTAATTCATTTAGTATTTATTTTTATTATTTAAAAATATAATTTTAACAAATAATTATTGTTTGAATTACACCTGTCACTGTTTGAATATCAAGCATTGAGTTGATTGAGTATTGATTATTCAGGACAGGAAGTCCAGACGCCCGATGATGATGATGTCATCACTCTGGAGATGTAACTTGTCTTGAGCGCCGTTGAGCCGTGATGGAAGCTCCGCAAATTAAAAACAACACTTCAAATGATTTCTGTCGCTTTCATCAGGAAAACTTTAATTTGATTGAGAAAAAAAATCTTCATTGATCGGAAACATTAGTCGAGCGATCAATAGCGAAATGTCCCCCAACGATCAATTCAGGGCTTGGAACTCCGACTGGATGAATGTCTTTGATGAAGGACGCCGGATTCGTCACCGTAATGCCGGAATGGGAAGAGAAAGACGTGACAGGGTGAACATAAACGAGCGTGGCTCCGCCCCTTCCTGTCCCATCCGCCTGTATTGATCCCAATCAATATTGATCACCACAGATCAGCGCTGATTTATTAACATATTTCCAGCCGGAGCGTCGGGGAGGCAAACTGAGGTCTATTAGCCGTTAGCAGTGCGTCCTGTTCACAAGTTAGCTTGTTAGCGCTAGGGCGTGTCCTCATGGGTTAAACGCTAGTCAGAGCCCGTTTGGCGTCCCTCATCAGGAGTCGAATCAATCACATCGAGAACAGAAGGCGATGATGCAACCGAGCGGCGTTGCGGCTGATGACAGCGGCGCAGATGACAGCGGCGCGGCGAGACGTCAAAGAAGAAGAAAAACACGTCAGACAGCCAATAAAGAAGAGACAAGTGACGGGGAAGAAGAAGAAGAAGAAGAAGAAGACAGGAAGTTTGACGGGACAGAGGAGGAGGGGAGGGAGAGGTGGGGGAGTCGGGGGAGGATGATGTAAAAAAGGAAAACCTGAAAATGTCGTCGAGGCCAGAAAAGATCAAAGGAGTCGACGTTCAGACGCCGGAACGTCGGAGACGGAGAGAAATTCATGGAGGACGGCAGGAAGTCAGGATCCACCTGGGAAACATCCTGATGAAAGAGAGGGGGCCAACGAGGGGGAGGGGCGACAAAACACTCCTCTGTGGGGGAGGAGTCATTCCCATCACTCCTATCAATCCCATAAATCCTATTACTCCTATCAATCCCATCACTCCCATCACTCCTATCAATCACATCAATCCCATCACTCCCATCACACGCATCAGTCGCATCAATCCCACCACTCCCATCACTTGCATCAGTCCCATCAATCCATCACTACCATCAATCCCATCACTCCTATCAATCCCATCACTCCAATCACTCCCATCACTCCCATCATCCCCATGTCTCCCATCACTCCCATCAATCTCATCACTCCCGTGTCTCCCATCAATCACATCACTCCCATCAGTCCTAACACTTCATCTCTCCCATCATTCCCATCAATCACATCAATCCATCACTCCCATCTCTCCCATCACTCCCGTCAATCCCATCCCTCCCGTCACTCCCATCAATCACATCAGTCTCATCAATCCCATCCCTCCCATCAATCCCATCACTCCCACAACCCCTATCAATCACATCATTCCCATCACTCCAATCACAAGCATCACTCACATCAATCCCATCACTCCCATCACTTGCATCAATCACATCATTCCCATCACTTGCATCAATCCCTTCACTCCCATCAATCCCTTCACTCTCATCAATCCCATCACTCCAATCAATCCCATCGCTCCCATCATCCCCATCTCTCCCATCACCTGCATAAATCCCATCACTCCCATCACTCCCATCAATCCCATCAATGCCATCAGTCCCATTAATCCATCACTCCCATCAATCCGATCACTCCTATCAATCACATCAATCCCATCACACACATCACTTCGCATCAATCACATCACTCCCATCACTTGCATCAATCCCTTCACTCCCATCAATCGATCACTCCCATCAATCCCATCACTCCCATCAATCACATCACTCTCATCAATCACATCACTCTCATCAATCCCATTACTCCCATCAATCCCATCACTTCCACCAATCCCTTCATTCCCATCAATCGATCACTCCCATCAATCCCATCACTCCTATCCCATCACTCCCATCACTTGCATCAATCCCTTCACTCCCATCACTTGCATCAATCCCTTCAATTACATCACTCCCATCAATCCCATCTCTCCAATCAGTCCCATCACTCCCATCAATCCCATCACTCCCATCAATCCCATCACACGCATCACTCCCATCAATCGATCAGTCCCATCACACGCATCCTTCGCATCATTCCCTTCACTCCCATCAATCGATCACTCCCATCAATCCCATGACTTCCATCAATCCCATCAGTCCCATCAATCCCATCATTCCCATCAATCCCATCACTCCCACCAATCCCATTATTCCCATCAATCCCATCACTTCCATCAATCCCATCACTCCCATCACTCCCATCGATCCATCAATCCCATCACTCCCATTAATCCCTTTACACGCATCACTCCCATCAATCAATCAGTCCCATCACACGCATCCTTCGCATCAATCCCTTCACTCCCATCAATCGATCACTCCCATCAATCCCATCACTCCCATCAATCCCATCACTCCCGTCAATCCCATCAATCCCATCAATTCCATCACTCCCACCAATCCCTTCACTCCCATCAATCCCATCAATCCCATCACTCCCATCAATCCCATCAATCCCATCAATCCCATCACTTCACCCCTTCACCCGCCCACACCTTCGTCCACCTCCAGCCTGTCATTGGCTGTGGGGGGTGATGGGGGCGGAGCCTCTTCCTCCTGAGTGTGTAATGTAGCAGCCCAGAGATTAGTCGGCTCCAGATCTCTGCACGTCTCGCTGGAATCGGCCGCCGCCGCCAGTTTGGACGCGGCGCTGCTTCTAAATGCAAATGGGACCAGCTGGGCTGCTAAAAGCGGCTAGCTGCTCCCCGATGCTGCTGGGAACGTGTTCCAGTGTGAAGGACGACGTCTTCCTCACCTCCTCCTCCTCCTCCTCCTCCTCCTCCTCCTCCTCTCTCCAGCCAATCAGAGGCTGATATCATTCGCTAAAAGAGTCTTTGCTGCTTGGATGAGTGACAGAGGGAGAAAGAAGGCTGAAAGAAAAGCTAAATAACAATGCGCCCATATATGGTCGTGCCATCCCTCTTGTATCCCCCCCCCACACACCCCTAACACCCCCCCCCCCACAAAGCCCTCGTCAAATTCGTACCTGGACTGTCGCCACGGATGGAGACACAAATAAACAGACTGGATTATTCTGAGGAAGACTCTTAAACGGGAAATGTCACGAAGAAATGGAATTAAAGGAGGAAGAGGAGGAGGAGGAAGAGGAGGAAGAGGAAGAGGAGGAGGAGGAGGAGGAAGAGGAAGAGGAGGAGGAGGAGGAGGAAGAGGAGGAGGAAGAGGAGGACGAGGAGGAAGAGGAGGAGGAAGAGGAGGACGAGGAGGACGAGGATGAGGAGGAGGAGGAGGAGGAAGAGGAGGAGGAGGAGGAGGAAGAG
>NC_090793.1:900000-990000 GCF_040054535.1 Antennarius striatus | reverse complement strand
TCTGATAGGTCTCAGTCAGTGTGTGTGTGTGTGTGTGTGTGTGTGTGGACAAGGAGTCCAGCTTCATCGCCCACACACACACACACACACACACACACACACACACACACACACACACACACACACACACACACACACACACCTGTACGCCTGATTTTTCTCAATTTTCTCTCTTTGGCTAGATTTAAAAGTGTGTGTGTGTGTGTGTGTGTGTCAGCGGGGGGCCGGTCTAGCTGCTGGACTGGGCTGAATTTGTGAGTGGATGTTAGATTGGTGGTGGCCCCCCCCCCTGGATCGGCGGTGGGGGGGCGGGGGGGTCGGACTCTGTCCGCAGCTCGCTCCACCGGAGACGTTATGATGGAGAAGGACGGTAGGCTGCTGCAGGCGTGTGTGTGTGTGTGTGTGTGTGTGTGTGTGTGTGTGTGTGTGTGTGTGTGTGTGTGTGTGTGTGTGTGTGTGTGTGTGTGTGTGTGTGTGTGTGTGTGTGTGTGTGTGTGTGTGTGTGTGTGTGTGTGTATCCACCGTTCTGCGTAGTAACACGTCCCGAACCACAGAGCTCACCTGACTGCCCGGCGTAGGTGTGCGAATCGGTTGCGCCGCGGCCGCCGGCTAGCGTGGCGCGGCGCCGCGGCTAACGCTACAACGAATCCTTTCGCTTGTTTTTCATGAGAAGCTGAAGCGGAGCCAAGAATCAGAACAAAGAAGAACATTTTCTCGTGTTTCTGTCAAGTCCTGTTGGAGAGATTTCAACGCCGGCACGCGTCAGGTGCAGAAATATCTGATGTACGCCGCCGCCGCCGCCGCCGGCGAGGGCGAGGGGGACGAGGGACAGGGCGATGGGATGTTTCCCCGAAAACCCACAAGAAAATCGACGTCGGAAAATAATTCATGTAGAGAGGATGTGGTTGAATTAGCCTGAATGCTAGCATGCTAATCCACTTAGCTGGGGCTAAGCTAGTGTTAGCCGTTCATATTCAGTATTTGAGTTTAAAGCTGGATCCATCATCCATCCATCATCCATCCATCATCCATCCATCATCCATCCATCATCCATCCATCCTCTTTATAAAATCTTAAATGTTAACTGAAGGTTGTTTTTCTACCCAGAATCCTTTTCAGTTCCTTCCACTGACTCACGGTGGTGGGAGGGTGGGAACAGCTTGAATCACCTTCCTGGACGCCAATGGGGGGGCGGGGGGGTCGCTCCTCTGACTCGTCCCCGTTTCTCAATTCCTCATCAAATTAAAAGCCCCCCTGTAGGTGACATCAGGGTGATGTAACACAACGTAGGAGTCCTTTAATACGCCTGACAACAAAAGGCGTCGACGACGGGAGTTCAGTTCATCTCAGGCGGGAAATGAAACAACTTCCCTTTAAAAAGAAGAAGCAGGAAACGAAGTGTTCTGGACGCTTGTGAATTCATCGTGAACACGTTTCACGCCTGCAGGTGTGCGTGGGGTCGCGACAGGAAGGACCCTCCGGCGTCATCCGCCGCTCCTTCCCGGACGCCGGCGTCCTGCAGGAGGGGGGTAAATCCTGTTGTAAATGTGCCCCCACCGTGGAGGTAGTAATTGGCTTACGCCGGCGTTAAGTAGCGCCTCCTGCAGGACGCCGGTGGGGGCTTAGCGCGCTCCGGGTGGACGCCGGGTCGGTTCCTCCGCTGCTCGGGGACGCCGAGGCGCTCGTCATCCTGTATTACTGTACGACAGTGATGAACCGGTGGCCGCGGCGCGGCGCCCCGGAGCTCCTCTGAGGCGACTGACAGCGTGCAAGGGCGTAAGTTCGATTCCCACAAGGTGCCTGTCCGTCGTGCGTGATGTATGGGGGGCTGGTTCACTGGTTCACGGACGGTGGGTTCACAAGCAATCTGCACATCCAAGGCTTCCGAGATGAACACCCGAGCGCGCGGCGGCTTCCGTGGAGGAGCTAAATCATTATCCGCACATCAAACGCCATCTGGGCAGCGCTCCGCCGCTTTGAAGGTACCTTCCTCCTCCTCGTCACGCCTAAAGGAGGGGAGGGACACGCGTGTGGGTGTGGGTGCGCACATGCATAACCAGCCCAGGCTACATGTGGTTGTTTTTAATGCCCGTTTGAACCGGGTGGCGGCGGCAGTGGCGCTAACGGCGGTAGCCACTCGGTTTCCTGGCCTCCGGGCGGCTGCTTAGCGATGAACCCGACTCCAGCTGATCCAGCAGGAAGTAAAAAACGAGCCGGGGGAACGCTCCGACCAGAAAATGAGAGATTCAGGGATGCATGAGTTGTCAGCGAATGTGCAGCTGTTAATTCTGGGACGTGACCGAGAACTGTCTCGTTAGAGAGCGTCAGGAAATGGATGAAAGGGAGGATTCCCTTCACGCGGCGACAGGAGACGCTTCAGCTGCGAGAGTCCTGAAGGTGGCTAGCGATCGTCACTTTTTAGGTATTGGGGAGGGACACACCGGACAAGCAGAGACAAGGGTGGCAGGGCTACAACGCCTCGTTTGCCATCATTCCTCGTTTGCCACCATTCCTTGTTTGCCATAGTTCTTCATTTGCCACCGTTCCTCGTTTGCCACTGTTCCTCGATTGCCCCCGTTCCTAGTTTGCCACTTTCTTGGGTTGCCATATTCCTCGTTTGCCACCGTTTCTTGTTTGCCACCATTCCACGTTTGCCATTGGTCTTGGTATGCCACCATTCCTAGTTTGCCACCATTCTTCGTTTGCCATCGTTCCTCGTTTGCCACTGTCCCTCGATTGCATCGTTCCTTGTTTGCCCCCGTTCCTAGTTTGCCACTTTCTTTGGTTGCCATATTCCTCGTTTGCCACAGTTTCTTGTTTGCCACCATTCCACGTTTGCCATTGGTCGTGGTATGCTGCCATTTCTCGTTTGCCATCGGTCCTCATTTACCACCATTCTTCGTTTGCCACCGTTCCTCGTTTGCCACATTCCCCTCCCTTCTAGGACTTCTCGGTTCTCACCCAGGCCGCCGCTCCTGGAATCTCAAAGGGCGATCCGCGGATCATGAGGTTCATCAAGAGTGTAATTAATGTAGTGCAGTTCAGTTGTCACGCGTGATATTTCAGCGCCGCCGTCTACTTGTGAAGGCTTTTTGATGAATGGCCAATTAGAGGCGGGCTCCTCCAGCCGGGTGGCTGACTGATCTCTTTTTAATGGCGCTCCTGTTTCTTTGATAAAAAGCAAAATGAATCATCGATACCCCGGCCCGAGGAGCGCGGGCTCGCAATCTGATAGTAATTGGTTGTGTAGCAGCGTTGGGGGGTCCGGTCCCACCCGGTCCCACTCCACTGAACCCACTCAATGGGTTTGTCTTCTTCTCTCTACATCATCCCCATCGATTCTCCGCGGGTACCTCCATCCCTCCACGGCGCATGCGTTCGCCGGCCCAGCTGCGAGGGCGTTCGGCCTCCTCGCGGCTGATTTTTCGGCGTCTTGATTGCGATAAAAGCGCACTTCAATTAAAACCTCAACGCTCAAACCGCCCCGCCGCACTTTTTCTTGATAATCAAAGTCTCATTTTAAACGCGTTAACGCGACGCAAGCCGGCAGACGACGGTAGCCTCAAACGCCGTTAGGAAGACAAAGTGGCTTCTGGTTTTTATTTTTTCTTGTGTTTGTCGTTTCCTCAGGATATCGCCGAGACGTGTTTGAGGGAACGGCGGGAGATGAAGGAGGGGGGGGGTTATTTAAACAGAAGCTGTGAAAATACGCCGACTAACAATTGTGAGCGCAGCCAACCAGAAGAGCCCACCAGGAGCGTTCGGACCACCCGACGGGCGACAGAGATCTTTTATTTGTGCAGCCGCTGGTGGTTTTTGCTTTGCTTCCCTGAACAAACAGGTTCAGAACGAGGTGATTAGCGTTGTCAAAATGTCACCGCCGTCCACCCCCCCCCCACTGCTTTTATAGGAACGCCAATCTTATATTTCACCACGTGGAACCATATAACGCGCCTCTTGTTAGCGCACGTAGCTTGACGCGGCACATTGCGCCACCGCATCCAGCTGAAATGGCGAACCCAGACCTTTGCGCCCGGCGACAATGGAGGCGTGTTCGGCAGGTAAACGCTCCGGGACATACAGGGGGGGGAATCTTATTTTCTGGATTCTGACTTCATAAACATCATTATAATCTCATCGACCTTGAGCCGCCGCTCCGCTCAGGCGCAACCCCAATTTGGTTTGGAATGGCGGACGGAGATCGGCGGCCGTCTCTCCGGGCGCGCGAGCGACGGAGTCAATAAAAGGAATCACGGATGTGCACGGCGTGTCGGGGAGAGTGTGCACTTTGTGTGAATCCGTGTACGTGCGCTGACTCGCTAATCTTTCCACCCCGCTGCACGGAATTGTCAGCATCTTTCCTGCAACCTCAAGTTTTTGCGACTGTGGCTCTGCCAGATTTAAACTATGTTGAACATTAGCGGCGCGTCCCACGCGCTCCGAATACAGATTTGTTCTTGAGCGCGCGCCAAATGGCCTCTATATTTTATGAGTCTTCTTTCTACTAACGCACCATCTCGAGACTAATTATCGTGGCGGCGCTCAAACACGAGGCTCGTTTATTATTGCGTTGACATCACGTTTGTTTTGGACTGGCCTACATGGCGACGACGACTTCACGGCGCGGCGACGTCGCTGCTGCGGCGGCGGCGATCGGGTGGAGCGTGTTCCTCGTTCCGCGGAGGCTCCGGTGTGTTCTTTGGAGTCTTGTCACTCGCGTTTTTCCGAGTGGACAATCATTCTTCCCCTCCTGGCCGTGCGACGCGCCGCTCACCGGGGAACGCCGCTCGATTCTTGGGAAGCAGTTTTCCCCTCGTGGTCCTGGCCTAGAAATGCCTTCTACTTTTTTTATTATCATAATACTTTCCCCCAAAGCGTATTGGATCTGCGCGCGATTCCGGCTATTTTTATATACGTCCTGCGAGTCGCAGTAAAGCTGCTCCAGAAATGGGACGAGCTTCTTATCTAATTGAATGCGTAATTTATTTTTTATCAAATATTTCCTACTTTTTTAATTGGGTGCGTTTCTAAATGTTGCATGAAAAATTGTAGGTCTGATGACAGACTGGCGGCGTTTAAAGATTCATGACCAATCCGGTTTTTGGAAACAAGCGTCCAATCAAAGGTGAGAAAACGACTCATTCCATTGTAAATATGCGACATCAGTGCGACCGCATCTCGTTCTTTACCACGTGTTGGTGGATGGATCCAAAAATAAAGTCTGCGTTTCTATTGGTTGGTAAAAATATGTTGTTTGTTAATAGTTTGGGGGGTTTGGGTCTATTTTACGAGGCGTAACGTCTTTAACTCGTCTCTGATGTTGTAACAATCGGCTCTGAGGTGAAACCCTTCCTCCTGCAGCAAACATGGATTCCGGCGCCGCCGCCTCTCCTTCACTCCAGTCAATAAATCAGCAGCTTATCGAACGGGAGGCGGTGATTACGCGTTATCCTGCGCCCGTTGTTTCCTCACCTGCTTCCTGTTATCTTTTAATCGCCCCCACACCCCCCCCCCACACCCTCGTGAAGACGACCACACCGCCGGCGTTCTGCTGACCTCGGCCAATCGGCTCGTCCACTTTTAGATCGTCTCGTTCGTGATTCACCCTCGCCGCAGGAACAGCTGTAGGTGGAGGGGGCGGGGAAGTGGGCGGCGACACGAGGCGGTCCTGACAGATAGGGGAGGGGCTAACGCCCCTTCCTGTCACGTTTATTCTGCGTCCACACGCCCGCCTGTCACCGTCTGCTCGCTGTTGGTGAACACGCCGCCGGCAAGCGATTCCACGCCACACCCCCCCCCCCTCCTCGCCGTTAAAGGGGCGGCGTGGCCTCGGTGGCGTTCACACGCGTGTGGCGTGACATTGGGCGTGATGAAAGATGAGGTTAAAGGGCGCGGTGCCAGAGAAGAGAAGCTGCTTCATGTCTGTGAGGCCGACGGACGGATGATGACGGATGAGACGACGGTCGACATCGGCGGCGTGACCATGGGGGCGTGACCGTGGGGGCGTGGCCAAAGGCCTTGAGGATCACAAATGATTGCACTGAATTCAATCTGTGTAGTTTCATTTCTGTGTGCTTAAAGGTGTGTGTGTGTGTGTGTGTGTGTGTGTGTGTGTGTGTGTGTGTGTGTGTGTGTGTGTGTGTGTGTGTGTGTGTGTGTGTGTGTGTGTGTGTGTGTGTGTGTGTGTGTGTTGTGTTCAGCCCACCCAGCTGATCACATCTATTATTGAGGGGACGGGAAATTGTTGGACTTCAACGATAAATGTCGGCCGGCCTTCCTCTTCCTCGTCTTCCTCCTCTACTTCCTTCCTCTTCCTCCCCCTAACTTTGTTTCTTCCTTTTCCTCCGTTCCTTCTTTTTCCTTCTCTTCCTCTTCCCTTTCCTCCAACTCTTCCTCTAACTCTTCCTCTTCCTTTTCCTCTGCCTCCGTTTCTTCCTCTTCCTCTCAGCACTAATTTCATTTCCTCCCACGCCGTCTTAACTTCTCGATGGACCTCTTTTCCTCCTGACTTCCACTTCCTGGCAGCTCTTCGTCTTTGCGATGGAGTTGTCGTTCGGCGGTGACTCAACTCTTCCTCCTCGTCCTTCGTCCTCTTCATCGCCAAAGTCTTTCATCTTTGTTGCGCCACCATCCGTCCACGTGTGCCCCCCCCGCCGCCGCCGCCACGTGGGGGGTCGGTGGCCTGGACGCGCGACGCGGCGAAGAAGAAAAGCCTCATCTGAGCGCAATTCATGGAGATTGCCCCGCATTTATTGATAATTGCGTTTTCGCGTTTTAAAGGGCCGGCGCTCCGTGTAAACACGAGATGATGCAGCTGTCGTCGCAATTAACTTCTCACTTTCCTCTAATGAAAGGATTAGTCTGCCAGCAAATCGCTCGGCTTCCTTTCAAATGTCAAGTCTCCATTCATTCGCCGCCGACGGCGGAACGGCGGTGAAACGGGACCGAATCTATAAGCGGCGCTAAACAGTCATCATTCATCAGCTCAGCCTGACGCCGCGTCATCAGCGTCCATTTAGGGCCGTTTCCTGAGTCTCCAAAGCCCCGCCTCCACCCCGCTGCGAGCTCAAGCCCCGCCCCTCCCTCCAACGCGCGCCAATGGCGGTCGTCACAACGCATCAGGGGAGCGTCGAGTCATCCGTATGGAACAGGATACGTCCGCTCAGCCGCCGGCGACTTCCTGTTGGACGCCATCGATCGTACATATCGATCGGTGTTTTCTTTAGAGACGAGCGCATCGATCGGACGCGTGACGGATGCTAATTCCGTCTTGGGTCGGAGAGACGATGCGCTTCATGTTTGGATCCAACTTCCTGTTTGATGCTGGCATGCAAAGCGATCTGATACTAACTATGCGTATGACGCGGAGCAAAGCGCTGCAGTTCTCATGCCAGGCCAGTAGGTGGCAGCGTGGCGGACTGTTAGTGCTGTAAGCTTCATGAAATTCGCTTAACGAGCTAAAAGCTACATCAATTCCTGATTGATGTCGGCGTGCAAAGCGATCTGATGCTAACTGTACACGTAGGCTGCAGCGCTAACTTCCTGTTTCACTTCACATCATACCAGTCAAAGCGCTGCAGTTCTCATGCCAGGCCAGTAGGTGGCAGCGTGACAAACTGTTAGCACTGTAAGCTTCATGAATTTAGCTTAACAAGCTAAAAGCTACATCATAAGCATCACCTCCTGTTTGATGCTGATGTCCAAAGTGATCTGATGCTAACTGCACGCGTAGGATGCAGAGCTAACTTCCTGTTTAACTTCACCTTATACCAATCAAAGCCTTGCAGTTCTTATGCCAAACCAGTAGGTGGCAGCACGACGAACTGCTAGAGCTAGCTTAACAAGCTGAAAGCTTGTTAAGCTAATCACTGTTCCCAGTCCCTCAAAATTCCGTTGTCATGGCAACCAAGACCCCAAAAGTCATCAAATGTGAAGCGTTTGGCCCCCTGTTGATGCTAACGTCAACAGGGCAGTGCTGTTCAGAACTGACCCGTCGT
The DNA here is from genome assembly GCF_040054535.1 of Antennarius striatus. Classification (NCBI taxonomy): domain Eukaryota; kingdom Metazoa; phylum Chordata; class Actinopteri; order Lophiiformes; family Antennariidae; genus Antennarius; species Antennarius striatus. Next base: position 982,003 of record NC_090793.1, on the reverse strand, counting down.
CACGGCGACGGTCTGCTTGCATCACCTGGATGAACTCAACCCCTGCAGCTTCAACCGACCCCGTCTCCATGGCGATTAGCCTATTGATGGACGGTGGCGGACGGTCGATGCTAAGCGGCCGCTCTTCTAGAATAATCGCCGCTGCGGTGGCGGCGGCTGCGGCGGCGGCTGCTCTCCCGTAACGATTTTAAACACTTTCTTCTGTTTTGTTTGTTTTACTATTCTGGGATGTTTAGCCTCTTTTTTATCTGCGTGGATTTCTCTGCCGTTTGTTCCGCTTCAGTTAAATGAAGTCATATTTGAAGAGGGATTAAGAAGCAGATTCATAAACAGTTATCGTCCTGATCCGCGGCTCAAGGAGGCCTTTATCTCCGTCGTTATTAGTGCCTCTTCCTCCCCCACAATCCTTCTGTCGTAATCTGAATTTACCCCCCCAACCCCCCATAGCATCTCATTCTAAAGCCCAAGATTACACAACTGCCCTTCTCCGTATCTCAGCCTCTTCATCTCTCTTTCTCGCTACGCTAATCCCGCTATCTCATCTCCCTCTCCCAACTGTCCCCTTAACTCCTCCCCCCTTCCATCCTCCCGCCTCCATCTGCTCCGACCCCCCCCCCCTCCCCCCCACCGACAGCCCCTCCACTCAGGTGGAGTTTATGGATACGACAGGCGACCATTAACGGAAGCTACAAAACGTGACGGACGCACGCCGTTAGCCGCACAAACAGGTGGCAAACGCGGAGGCGCTTTCACGGCTGATTGGTCGTTGGTTCCCAGAATGCAACACGCTCCCCGTCTGTAAGGGGAGATACCAGCAGCAAACATGGCCGCCGCGGTCCTCAGCGGCAAACCAACGACGGAGGCGTTTGCTAGCTGACGGGAGTCTTTAGCGACGTTCAGATCGCCGTTTGGCGCCGTTTTTCCTGCTCGTGACGGAACCGGAAGCGGTGCTGGTACGATCGGGTACCTTAAGCCAACGTCGCAATTTGCATATGGATACATAAATTGTTGAAATGACCCCACCCAAAAAATTTAAGTCTCATAAACGTCTCAGTCCTGATGTGAGTTTTTGCCCAAAAAATTTGCCTTTTTTTTATGGTTTGTAATTCTTATGGTTTTCATGGTACGCTAAAAAAAACTAAAATTTAACAACCTTTCTAATATTAAAACTATATTTTTCTATCTTTAATATGAAAGATACAGAGTATTAATTGTTATTTGTAGTTAATTTAACCAATAAGCATTGCTGTTTGCTTCCTTAAATTATTTTTTGGAAACAAGACTTTTAACTGATGCTTCACTTTAGTAGTTTTGCGTCACTGCTCAGCTGTGATTGGCTAAAATTCCCGAAAGGTTGACTTTTGTATTTCTGTGTATTTTTTTTTAAACCAACGTAAAATCCTGAATGGCGTAATTAGAAAATGTCGTAAGACAAGTTTACCTGTATTTACGCAGCACATGTTTGTGTTTTGTAGCCATGCTGAACTTTACCTTCCTCGAGCATCGTAGGTTCACGAAAAATCTTTACCTGATGATTCATTTTTGTAGTTTTGCATCACAACTAAGCCGTGATTGGCTCAGCTATGTGCAATTTTACCTGAAAAGTTGATTTAATATCCGTGTACTATATATTTTTTTGAAAACCAATGTACTTTTGATTACAGTAATCCCTCGCTTATTTGCTCTTCAAGATGCACGGCTTCCACGACATCGCAAGATTTTAGTAAGTAGTCATGTGATACCGTACCCGCTATGCTATTGGCTGACACATCCGGATGTGCGCTACGTTCCGAGACTCACAGAACATAGTCTCTTCTGAAGACAAACACTCTGACAGACTGTTTGAAGCACTTTGTGTCTTCAGAAGAGACTATGTTCTGTGAGTCTCGGAACGTAGCGCACATCCGGATGCTGTCAGCCAATAGCATGCGGGTACGGTATCACATGACTACCTACTAAAATCTGCGATGTCGTGAAGCCGTGCATCTTGAAGAGCAAATAAGCGAGGGATTACTGTAATCAAAAACAACGTACATTGGTTCTGGTGCACGTGTGGCGCACCGGAGATGTTTGGGCGCCCCATCACACAACTCAGCTGTGATTGGCTAAAGTTTATCTTAGATTAGATTGGATCAAACTTTATTGTCATTGCACACAGGTACAAAGCGATGAAATACAGAGAAATGAAAGTTACCAAAAGATTCGGGAAAAGTGAATTCACTTCCTGGACGCCAGCCAATGGGATTTGGTCCAGTTTGGAGCTGCTTCACCACACCCGTCTGACTTCACCACACCCGTCTGACTTCACCACACCCGTCTGACTTCACCACACCCGTCTGACTTCACCACACCCGTCTGACTTCACCACACCCGTCTGACTTCACCACACCCGTCTGACTTCACCACACCCATCTGACTTCACCACACCCGTCTGATTTTCACCACACCCGTCTGACTTCACCACACCCGTCTGACTTCACCACACCCATCTGACTTCACCACACCCGTCTGACTTCACCACACCCGTCTGACTTCACCACACCCGTCTGACTTCACTACACCCATCTGACTTCACCACACCCGTCTGACTTCACCAAACCCGTCTGACTTAACCACACCCGTCTGACTTAACCACACCCGTCTGACTTCACCACACCCGTCTGACTTCACTACACCCATCTGACTTCACCAAACCAGTCTGACTTCACCATACCCGTCGGACTTCACCATACCCGTCCCGTCTGACTTCACCATACCCGTCGGACTTCACCACACCCGTCTGACTTCACCAAACCCATCTGACTTCACTACACCCGTCTGACTTCACCACAACTGTCTGACTTTACCACACCCGTCTGACTTCACCTCACCCATCTGACTTCACCACAGCCATCTGACTGATGCCAACAGATGTTTAATCACAGACGATTGGATGCAAACGTTTCCTCAGCCGGCCAACGGTAACGGAAACACTCTGAGACGTCTCATTGGACTGAGTGCGAGTTAAAGCGTGCTTCCTCCTCCTCCTCCTCTTCCTCCTCCTCTTCCTCGCCGGCGGCCCTCAGTGGATTCCCATCGATCTGCCGCTGATGAGCGATTAGCCAGACGCTTAATTCTGTTAGCTTAAATCTGTTTAGTCAAACCTGCAAAAACAAGGACGTTTCCTGTGATGATGGGAGGAGTCAAAGGATGGATGAAGGGGGCGGGGCCAGCCTCACCTGTGGTGGGGGCGATAAGAGACGTCAGATCGAGCGATAAAGAGTCAGTCAGTCCACTTCCTGCCCCCCCCTCACCCCTGCCTCCACTGGCGGTGTATTTTTAATAGAATTACCCCCCCCACTCTCGTTATCGCTGGGGCGCCTCGCCTCGCCGCCGAGTGAGGCGAGATGGAAACAGCGATTTCCAATTTGAGCTGGTGTCACATGATGGCGTGGCCCCCCCCACCCTGGGCGCCTCTTGCCGGACATCTTCGCCTCGCTCGGGCCCCCACAGCATCTAAATGCCCCCACGTCGCCCCGGATTGGCCCACAGTTTATCTCCTTGTCGCTTTGACTCGCATCCAGCTCAGGAACACATCGCTCTTTCTCCTCTAATGCCTCACTTAGCTGCCCCCCCCCCCACGTCCTCACCCCCCCTCACCCCTCATCCCCCACCGGCTTCCACCTCCACTCCGCTCTTCATCTCGTCTCACCCCCCCCGTGAGTGTTTCTCCTTCCTCCTCCTCCTCTTCATCCTCTCAGCGCCGCGAGGCGTTGCATCGCTTTGACTCGTCCTGTCAGAGGTGTGTGTGTGCGTGTGTGTGCGTGTGTGTGTGTGTGTGTGTGTGTGTGTGTGTGTGTGTGTGTGTGTCAGCTCCTCACATGGCCGGAGGGTGTGTTCGTTCTCTTCACCTTTTGGAGAAACCTGGACAGGAAGGCCTCCTTTGGCTCCGCCCCCTCCTTTCGCTGACTCGGCGGCTCAGACTTGATGTTTCCTTTTCGTTTTCAGAAGTTTATCAGCGGTACCCACAATGCATTGGGCTCTTTTATGCAGATGAATGCAGCAGCTCTGACCTCCGTGAGGAACAAGCGCGTCTTTCTTCTCGTCTCTCGCGTTTCGTGGACGTCGGGATGAACTCTGTTGTTGCCTTAAATCGCTGCCAGGAAGCTGGAAATTGAAATGCAACAAGGACAGGTCAGAGGTCGGAGGTTGGAGGTCGGCGTTGTCAGGAAGGAAACGTGAAGCCCGTACAGGCTGAACGCCGCCGCCGCCGCCGCCGAGGCGTTCTGATGTTTTCAGGTTCACAGTTCAAACATGGAGATGAAGCGGGATGGAGGGATGGGGCGGAGTCACACGCCCACATGTTTCTCTGAACAGCTGCGTTAGCGTTAGCGTTAGCGTGTACTGATGGTTGGACTCTGATGTTTCTGGTTTCTCACAATATTATGTCAGGCACGCTATCATTCTCAGCTTCAGCTGAAGTCGTGGTGACTCAGGTGGGAAGCTTCAGATAATCCGGGTTTTTGGGCTTTTTTGTGTAAAATGAAGTGAATAATTCATCGTTCTGAGTTCTTCAGTCTTTCTGTTAGTCTCTACGACCGGGTTGGAAAATCTGAATATAAAAGATTTAAAGGGGTCCTGATTTTAATGCAGTTCAGACTTAACGTTAGCGAGCTAGCCACGGCTGCGCTATATGGAAACGTCCGCGGCGTGCTAAAGCTAGCTCAAGACTGAAACAGCGTTCAAACGTTATCATCCTGCCGTCGATCAAACGCAGCGGCGCCGCAGCTACACGGGTAAATATTCAGGGTCAGAACTTCCGGTGTCCTGGTAGAACTTCCTGTGTCCTGGTAGAACTTCCTGTGTCCTGGTAGAACTTCCTGTGTCCTGATAGAACTTCCTGTTTCCTGATAGAACTTCCTGTGTTCTAGTAGAACTTCCTGTGTTCTAGTAGAACTTCCTGTCTCCTGGTAGAGCTTCCTGTCTCCTGGTAGGAGTAGACGCTGTTTGTGTTGATCAAAGTATAAGTACAGGGTTTAGCTTAGCATCCAGTTAGCATCTTAGCAATTAGCCTGAAGCTAGCTGACTGCTTTCGTGGCATCTTGCCACACACCCTTCATGACGTCCTTCAGGACGCGCTAACGCTTTGACGCATGTTTAGCATCGGACGCTAACAGGCTAATCTAGTGAAGCGGGCTGTTCATTGAGGAGCTAGCGGCTCCTGATGGGATTAAATCTCGGTGGTTGTTTGTTCTCAGACATCCGACCCTGTGCCTCGTCGTCTCCGCCCCCCCCTCCCCCACCCGCACCCCCCATCCATGAAAGCGACACTTTAAAAGGCTGCTAGCTCTTCGCGCCGCGGATCGATGTTCCGCTCGCGTCTCCAGACGAGGGACTTGAACTCAACACGCGGGTTGAGATTACATTCCATCTCCTCCTGCCGCCATCCGATCCGCCGCTCCCGGCGGACAGGAAGTAGACCGCCGCTGACATTTTGAGGTTTTCACGCCGCCGTGTCCTCGAGCCGCTGGGAACACGGCGGCAAAATGGACGCGCGCAGAAACGTGTTTGGGGGTAAGACGAGGGAACCTTTTTGTTTCTGGTTTTTATCGCTCTAAAATCCCCAAGCAGAGGCTCCGCCTTCTGTACTGACTCCGCCTCCTCGCCACAGCTCGCCGCTCCAGCGAAAAATCTGATGACCGCCAAAGTGCAATGAGGATGAGGAAGGCTCCGGCGGCGATCCGCGCCACCTGGCGCCGCTTCAGTGCCCCCCCCAAACCCCCCAGGAGGACCCCCGTAGCATCCTGGGCTGGGATCAGGAGCGCTCGGACCCCCCAGGCGTGGACGGGATCCATCGTTCAGGGATGAAACACGGCTGGCGGTGCGACACGCAACACACGAGGGAGCTGTAGCGAACGCCTCCCGGGGGGGTCGTGGGGGGGCGGGGCCAGAACAGGAAGCCAAACCTGTTTCCATGCTGGTTCCTCGCCGCTGGTCGTGTCACATGATCCAACCGTGGAATCGGGAAGTAGTCCCGACTCTGTTCTCGCGTCTTGATGGGATGGAGAGACGGTTGTTATGATGTCGCCATGGCGACAAACGAGCGACTTTCCTCTCAGACGCCTAATATCCAGACATTTTCTGTTCCTTTCAGGAAGCCCCGCCCCCCGCCGCGCTCGGCCGGGGGGTGGGGGGTGGGTCCTCCTATCTCCCCCATCTCCCTGAGTCGTTATCTCCGAGCCACAGCTCCCCACGTTTTAATCCCGCCCCCGAATGGAAGACACTTTTCCAATTAACGGAGCCGCCGCCGCCGCATCGACCCGTCAGGCCGCGGCGACGTGACGAACGACCGCCGCGCGAATATTCACCGCAGACGGGAGGATCTGTGTAACAGAATGATTGTAAACGAGTCGGGAGCTTCTGATTGGTTGAAACGAAGGCGCGTGAATTTGGGCGGGGCATCAACAATCAGGATGAATAATGAAAAGGCCGACGCGTTTCTGCGCTCGGCGTTTCCTCCGCACGCCGCCACGTGGCGATTTAGAAGATCCCCGCCCACCTCCACCCCCGTCGCTGACAGGAAAGGTCGAGTCGCCGTATTAACCAGCGGTAATTGAATGCAGCGGTTAGCGGCGCGCGGTTTAGCGCTGAGGCTAACCTTTGCGATCTCTGCTCCGTGAAGCGTGAGGCGGTGAAGAGACGCAGGAAGTCGCTCTGACGGTCAGGAAATATTTAGAGTTTGAGGCCAACAGGCCACCGTAGTTCAGCCCGACGGCCATTTGTCATCAGCGACGGGGGTGGGGTGGGGGGGGCAGGAAAAGACTTCCTGCATGAGCAACGAATCAGGACCCGCCCCCTGCCGGGGCTTTTATTTTGAAAGGGGATCGGAGGAAAGAGGCGTCAGAATAATCATAAAACGTTCGGATGTGGGATTAAATCTGCTCCCGACACGCTTTACAACTTCCTGTTTGAGGTTTAAAACATGAAACGGATTTGACCTTTCATCTCGTGAAGGTCACGATGTTTCCCATCTGCGTTTTTTTTTTTTTTTTTTTTTAATTTTCTCGTTTCCTGAACTTCCTGCGTCCGAATCGAGCAAACGATCCAGAATTTAAGACGCTAATCGGGTTTAAAGGGTTAAATTCCCACGAGTCGGAAGGTGGAGAGAAATAAGGATGGAGGAGAGGACGATTCACGTTTCCACGGCGATGCCAGACGGCGTAAATATTTAAGACGAGGAAGAGGAGGGGGGAGATTGTGAATGAGAACAGAAGTGTGAAGGAGTCTAATTGCTCCAAAGGGAATTTATATTCCACATGAGTAGATCTGGAATAACATGAAGAAAATCAACCAGACGGGGAGGGGGGAGGGGGCGGAGTCAGGAGGAGAAAGGGGCGGAGTCAGGAGATGGAGATGGAGATCAGACTCAAAGCGGAGCCTCAAACTCGACTCGTTTCCTCCGATTAAATTCACGTCCGTCAACGCCACACACACACACACACACACACACACACACACACACACACACACACACACACACACACACACACACACACACACACGAATCTCATCAGTCTCTTTTTGTCACCCACATACACTCACTAACACACCTACCTAACAACCAGCCGAACACTTTCCAACCAACACACACACACACACACACACACACACACACACACACACACACACACACACACACACACACACACACACAATCTCCTCTGTCACTTCTCACCACTGTCTTCCAATTTCATCTCTCACTCGCTTCTCCTCAGGCTCCTCATCCATCCACCCCCAGCATGTCTCATTCACACACACACACACACACACACACACACACACACACACACACACACACACACACACACACACACACACACACACGATGGTAATAAGGCGGTGATTGCTGGAGATGGGATGAAGGGCGGCGGCGGCGGCGGCTGATGATCAGGCCCGTCTCCGACTGGCGGTGGGTTCGACGCCCGGCCGCCGTCATTAGTCGTGACATCAGCAGCGCCGCCGCGCCGTAATTGAATGAAAAGGGCCTTTGGCAGCTGGCTTCACCCCCCCACTTTGGACGGGGGGTGGAAGGGGGGGCAGACAAATTAGCAGGGTGGCGGCTAGCGAGGTACAAAAGACAGGAGATGATGAAGGTGAGGAGGAGGAGACGAAGAGACGAGATGGGAGGTGGACTGGAACGCCGGGGGGGGGGGGCACGAGACAGACGTGGACAATTAGGACGCTTTTACCGAGGGAGGGGGGAGGAGAATAAATAATGGAGGACGCGGTTAAAGCAAAGACAAAGGTCGTGACGACGAAGGAAGCGAGATGAAGAGCGTTTAGACGACGTTAGCTTTAGCCGCTAACCGCCATTAACTTTAGCTTTAGCCGGTAACCGCCATTAGCTTTAGCTTGTGCCATTAACTAGAGTTAGCTTTAGCCGTTAACCGGCGTTAGCTTCAGCTTTAGCCGCTAACCGGCATTAGCTTTGGCTTTAGCTGCTGACCGACGTTAACTTTAGCTTTAGCTGTTAACTGGCGTTAGCTTTAGCTGTAGTCGTTAACCAGAATTAGCTTTAGCTGTAGCCATTACCCGGCATTAGCTTTAGCTTTAGCCGCTAACCGTCGTGTCACGTTCACCTTTGCCAACAGGCCTGATTTAGCGCCACGTCCCAAACTGCTAATAAAATTGTCGCTGCGCGCCGCTAACATGCTAACAATGGGCTAACAACCTCATCGCTCATGCTAACGGCTCAAAGCACTGCCCAGTGACCTTTAACCTCCCCCCTCCCCCCCACATGAAAACGACAAGAGAGGAAAAGCAGAACTGAAGAGAAATCAATGCGTCATCAATAAAAAGATTGATTAATCAGGAGGAGGAGACACTCGGCTGGGGGAGGGGTTAAATATTAATCAGGTGGCGATGACGTCTGGAACTGAGACGGTGTGTGTGTGTGTGTGTGTGTGTGTGTGTGTGTGTGTGTGTGTGTGTTTGTGTGTGTGTGTGTGTGTGTGTGTGTGTGTGTGTGTGTGTGTGTGTGTGTGTGTGTGTGTGTGTGTGTGTGTGTGTGTGTGTGTGTGTGTGTGTGTGTGTGTGTTGAGGTGGCGTAGCGACAGGGGGAAGCTCTCCGGCAGCAGGTGTCCTGAATTTTTTATAGCGGGCTTCACGGTGAGACGCCGTGGTGCGTGCCCCCCCCCACACACACACACACGACCCCCCCACATGACCCCAGGTGACGGTTGGGGGGGGGAGGGGGGTAAAAGTCACAATTGTGTCGAGGAAAAGAAAAGAAAGTGAACGGCGAGGAAATTGTGAGTGGATTGACGGCTCTGCAGCTGGGAGCTGCCGTGATGGATTCTGGGTAATGGAGTTTTGATGGATGGGCGCTGTCTGGTTGTTGTGGGGCCTGAACAGAAGGGGGGGCGACTTTGCTTTGATTTCTGACCACTAGAAAATTAAGCCCCCCCACACCCTCCCCCTCGCCCCCTTAGTGCCCCCCCCGCTTCTCTTTAATCTCGCCGCTAAATTGTTTAGCTTGCTTATATCGAACATCCCATAAACGAATCCCTCGGAGACGAAGCCGTCCAATCGTTTTTTTCCTGTGATCTCAAACACCCACAATTCCCTGCCGCCCCGCCCCCCCAGAAAGACCGCAATTAGGCGAGTTAAAGCGATGCTGTTTGGGTCGTTAGCGTCCCTTCGGTAAACGTTAGCGTCGGGATCGATTAGCCGGCGGCTAACGAGCGCCGCGGGGCCCCGCCTCCTCAAGGCGCCGATGTTCATTGGCTAGTTTTTAATTAATGGGTTTTGATGTAAAAATAAAAATCTGTAAAAGTTTTTTTTTTTCGGTGAGAGGAGGAAGAAGAGGAGGAGGAAGAGGAGGAGGAAGAGGAGGAGGAAGAGGAGGAGGAAGAGGAGGAGGAGGAGGAGGAAGAGGAGGAGGAGGAGGAGGAGAGATCACAGTGTTAATTATGACGGGGGGGTTTAACATGAGGCGGATTTAGAGTTTTAATTAAAGAGGAATCTGACCGACCAATCCTCCATTATTCTCCCTCACTCCTCTTCCTCCATCTTCCTCCCCCCTTTTCCTCCTCTTCCTCCTCTTCCTCCTCCTCTTCCTCCCCTGGATGGGGTTGATGTCGTCGTCTTTTCAGGATGTTTCTATCAGAGGCTGGATTAGAGACTCTGTTCTCAAACGATGAAGATGAAAGAGGAGGAGGAGGAGGAGGAAGAGGGGAAAAAGGGGGACGTCTTCATCACTCTATTGGATTTAAGATTGAATCACCTCCCTGTCTCCTCCTCCTCCTCCTCCTCCTCTTCCTCCTCCTCCTCCTCCTCCTCCTCCCCTTCCTCTTTCTCTTCCTCCTTTTCTCCCTCTTCCTCCTTTTTCTCTTCCTCCTCCTCTTCCTCCTTCCAGCACCTGAGCTAGCTTCCCTAGCGCTGATGAATTAGCCGCACTGATTAGCGTGCTGTGAAATGTGATTACACGCCGTCGCTCCTCTGATTGGCCGAGCAGATGCCCTCCACCCGCCAGACGTCGGTCGGATGCGGCGTGGAAGTCGGTCTCCCGGCGGACGGATGCAGGTTAATTACCTCCATTTACGGATACGAGTCCGGCGCACCGCCGGGGACGCTACCGGGGACGCTACCGGGTTAGCGCTCCGGTCGACACGCACAAACGCACACGCATGAACGGGAACGCGTGTCCGATCGCCACGGCGATAAGGGTCGACTCGAGCCATTTACGCAGTCATGATGCTCACTTTTTACCCCGGAAGAATCCGCCGTTTTCCCTCGTTGGGGGCGCCAAGATGGCCGACCTCCCGCCGCCGCTCCCCTCCCCCCGGCGCCGCTGTGATTGTGCCAATCACTGTCATCATCTGCAGTGATTAATGCGCTTTCTCACGCTTTGCTGCATGCATACTGATGAGCCGCTAACTTTCCCCCCAGCTCCAACCGACGCTGAGATTTCCCACGTTCTCAAACGCCTCGCAGCAGCCGGCCAATCGGTGCCTGATTAAAGCGCCGACCTCAGCGGCGCCACAATCAGGCCTCATCCGCGTTCGTTTGTGTTCCTCTCATCCGTCATTTGCGTTTTTCTCTCTTTAACTTGTTTTTATTTGCTCTCATTCGTCACGCCCCCCACCTCCCCCGGGAGGCGGAGCAAAGAGGAGGCGGAGCCAGGATGACTAATCGCTCATCGCTGCCCTGGTCCTCGTATCTTTAAAGAGTTCGCCGCCTCTCGTCACGTCGCCCTCCTTATCGGTTCATCCTGCGCTCACTAATCTTGTGTTTTACCCCCCCCAGCTGCCGCCCCCACCCCACCTGCCCCCCCCAGTGCATTAATGCCTCTACTTGTTTTCATCTGAATCTACTTAAAATCACGTCTTCCTTCGTTCTGCTCAAGGTTGCTCTTAAACATCAAGCACCTTCTGCAGCGGGTTGACGGATAAAAGCTGCAGAGGATTCAGGTGTCGGGGTCTCGGCGGTGGGGGGGCGCGACACTGATGGTGGGGGGGGGCAGTTTATGACAGGATTTAAATGTTTTCATGCAGCACGGGAACATGTGGTGTTATTGTGGGGAGATTGGAGGACAGAGATTATTCCTGGAGCTTACAGAGACGGCCGAAGTCGATTGTGTTGGGTTTGCATGCTAGCAGGATGCTAACAGATGCTAACGTGACCCTGAATCACTCTGATGTTCCTGTCCTACCATGATCCAGCCTGACGTCCAACAAATAAACAGAATTTTCAAATCTAATATAAACAAAAGCTTTGGCGCCCCCTGTTGGTCCCGCCCTTCCAACCATTGTCCCGCCTCCCCGGTTGAAAACTTTTGTGGTTGATAATCCTTGGAGTTAGCAGAAAGTTAGCAGCTAGATGCTAAAATGCTAACTACAGCTATGTGTGTCGCACCTGTCCTTCCTTCATTTTGGAGTTAGCAGCTAGTTAGCAACTAGATGCTAAGCTACAAACTGCAGCTATCTGTTTTGCATCTGTCCTGCTTTTCTTTTTGGATTTAGAAGCTAGTTAGTAGCTAGCTAGCAGCTAGTTAGCAGCTGGCTGCTAATTCCAGTTATGGCTTCATTGCTTTGCACCTGTCCCGCCTTTTTTTGGAATTAGCAAAAAGATAGCAGTTACGGAAACCTACGTAGCAGCTAGCTAGCTGCTAAATATCTAAAACGATAATAAAAAATAAATAAATAAAATAAAATAACTGCAGCTATCTGAACCTGTGTCACACCTGTCCCGCCTTCTTCTTGGAGTTAGCAGCTAGTTAGCAGCTAGCTGCAGCTATCTGAACCCGTTATGGCCCACCCTGCCTTTAAAATCCTTTAAAATCCAGTTTGTTTATTCACACATTTTATGAGCAGTTAATGGAGACGCGTGTAAAATAAAAATGCAGATGAATGTTATATATTTTTAAAGAACGCTGCTGTTGAAGGCGAGGTCGTCACGGCGGAAGCTCTTTTCTGCAGCTTTAGCGTCTCTTCTTTACGCGTTCCTGCAGCTCCATCACGCTGATCCCGCCCTCATTAAGAGAAACGGTGAAATTAATATTAATTTGTTGATCCCTACCCACCTGCAGACTAAAATATAAATGCCGTTACTTTCAAGTGCCACGCGGCACCGATCACAACCAATCACAGCGAGTGAACGTGGCCTTCCTTACGCTAACATCGTATTTACGATCTGCGAGTCCAAACAATTCCTCGCCGTGGAGACGATCCGATGTGAACGCAGAACACACACAGATGTTGTTCCTCCTTCTGCTGATCGCTAATTGAGTTTTTTTTTTTTTTTTTTTTAAATAGCGGCGACTCGGAGAAAAACGGTCGACATGTTTAGATTTTTAAAAGCGGACATAATTACGCCGCCGGTTTGCTGGTGCGTCGCGTTCGCCGCCGTTCTCCGGCTGTGCTTTTAAGTAACTCCACCGGGGGTTTGAAGTTGGAATCGTCAGGTGTGTGTTGGACAGAATGGCTCCGTGTGCGCGCCGGATAATTACTAAATGCTACATAATGCATTTCTAATCTCGACATAATTTCACTGAACCCGCGGCGTCGTTTCAGAGCGCGTTTTTGTGACGTTCTGGCCTCCAACTCCGCAGGTTATTAATTCCTCTCGGCGGCCTGAACGCTGTTACCCCTGTTGAGGGTTGTTACGAGGGCTTTCTGCCCTCTGAAGGGTGAACAAGTGCAATCGAGTACAATGAGACAAACTCATCCGGACAGCTGGGAAGGTTAAAAAATGCTCGTTTTTCTGCTGTCGACGAGCGTCGGAGAGCGATTTGAAAATGTGCTTCACGTTAGAGTCTCGGCTCTCGGTGGACAGGAAGTAGGAGAAGGACACGACTCCGGGTTAACAGACTGGGTCACGAGCAGACGTCCGCCGAGGTTTTCCAGGAGAAAGCGAGAAAAAAAAGATGGTTGGAGGTGGAAATGGAAGGAGGAAGAGGAGGAGGAGAGGGAGTCAGGAGGCCAAGGCGAAAATGACCTCTGCTGTTTCGGTGGATGGCCGGAAGCGAGGAAGAGGAGGGGAGGAGTACGAGGAAGGAGGAGGATTAAGGAAGATGATCCATGGAGGGAAGTAGGAGAAGAAGAAGAGGAAGAGGAGGAGGAGGTGAAGAGATTGATGGGAGAGAGTGAGAAAGTAATTCTCACTTCACTCTGGGCTGAAAGATTAAGGAAGATTAGAGCGATAGAGTGACGGAAGGAGAGAGAGATGGGGTGATAACTCCCCCCAGATGCCACAGGAGGATCTTTGAATGCTTAATACCCAGGGAGAGCGGGGGGGAGAGGGGGGAGAGAAAGGGGGAGAGAGAAAAACAATACGAGTGGATGCGATGGAGGAGGGATGGAGGACGGAGCTGGAGTGACAGGAGATCAGGCCGGTGGCGTCCTTCGTGTCCGAGGCGTTTCCACCAGAGCGCGCTAATCTGCGGCGAGGAGGGCGGACGTGGAATCCAGGTCATCCGTATCCCTGTCCGGGCCTCCCCATCGGGATTCCCCCCCGCTTTTGCATCCCGTCCTTCCTGTTTCACATCGCTTGGTGCAAAAACGGGCGGCCATATTCTCTTTGAACCGTCAAGTCGTGGTGGAGAGAGGCCGGCTCGGCTTCCTCTTCACCTTTTTCAGATCCTTTTCATTTTGTCTCTACGGTTGAAGAGTCGGATGGCGAGTGAAAGCTCTCCGGAGGAGCGGCTGGAGAACGACGGATGAAGGTGCATCCTTTAAAAAAACCGAAGATAGGCGCCATTAGGGGGCGGCGATGCAGATCTCTGCTGCGCGGGAATGTTTGGAGTCAAAGCACGTCAATCCACACACACACACACACACACACACACACACACACACACACACACACACACACACACACACACTGCTGCAACAGAAGTTTTAGTAAGACCCGTGGAGGCAAGCGAGGGAGCGAGTGCTGCAGCAGACTCAATCCGTCATGCCGGATTAGGCTGTAAGCTTCTCCACGGCCATCGATGTGGTTTTTATGGAAGGAACACGGGGCTTTTCTGACGGCGGCGGCCCCCGCCATCCACGCTCTCCATTAGAGACAAAGGCGCTGGGCGGAGGAGGGGATTCTCCCGCTGCGGATTCTGCTGCTGTCGCCGCCCCCGATGGGAGGCAGGCGAGGCTTCAAGGGGGTAGACGAGACGTGACCTTCGCTCCCGTGGTCCTCACGACGGTGGGATGGCGCATGGATGTGTCCATCACGCCCACACATCTGAGAATTTACAGCCCCGTCGCTGGAGCGGCGCCAGAACGTCCCAAAGAGCGTGAACGCACCCCACAAAAATTCATAACGCTTCTAAACTTTTATATCTGGCGTCGCCCTGCAATCCGTCACGGAGACAAGCAGCTCCGAAACCTTCCTCGTTGGACGTCTTTAAACGAGAATATAAGTAGGTCTTGATAAAAACAACCAACCAATAGTGTTGGGAAGTTAAAAAAAAAACCACGGATGCGAGCGAAGTGTTTGCCCACGTAGCAGAGGTTCCTGCCAAGACTGTCCTCCCCCAAAAGAAACAGCATCCTTTATCCCGTCCTCACCCGCGGTGGCCTGGTGATGTAACCTGCCAGAGATAGCGCCTCAAACACGCCGCGATCGGCTGTTTGTGCCCGAGAAAACAAACAAAACAACAAACTGACCCAAATGGAAAGAGACAAAAGAAAAATGAAAAGGAGATTGGGCCGACGTCATTAGACTCACAAAGATATACTGTCGCAACAGCAGAAGACCTGTGAGCTGGAAAGTCGTATCAAGAGGCGACGGGGGACCAATGCTAATGAGGCTGGGAGTTAGCGGCGTCATCCAGGGGGATTAAAAGTTGTGACAGTAAAGGATTCCATTTCCATGTGTTGAACAATGTTCACCCGACCCAGACGTGGGGAGGGCGAACCACGGCGGGACGCAATGAAGTCGTCAGGATGGGCAGTCCTAGCCTGGAATGAGTCGACTATCAAGGTTGAGAAGTCGCCATCAATTGACGCGACCAACGGCGCCTTCGATGGAGACGCCGGATCTGTTTTTGGTGGCAAACAAATGTACCTACCGCACCTTGGTGGTACGGTAAAAATCAACGTCAAACGCTTCCTCTGATTCCGTCCCGGGGGAACGACCACACTCAAGCTGAACAAACGCTCTTTCATTATCAGAATATCACACATCTGTTTCTTCTCCCTACTCCCACTGGGGGGGACCGGGAGGAGGAACTAAAGCCGGAACTACGGCGGAGAACACGTTCAGAGAAAGTTTTCTGAGCAGAGACTTAACGATTCTGTCAGAACGGCCATTAAAAGTAGGTCCTCTCTCCTCACCCGTCTCCCGCCCGGATGGATGACGGGCATAAAAAGATCCTTAAATGAAAATTGAAAAGAGAATGGCGCAGATTAAGGTGGAATATTGGAAGTCATCATTCACCCTCCTCCTTGGCCAATAGCCTTGGCGCTATTCGATAATGCGCCATCTCCTCCTTGGCAATGCATCACAAATTTTTTGCCGGCAACCTTGGGAGTGTTGTGTTTATTCATCTTTGAAACAGCACCCTCACCCCCCCACCAGCGTGTCCTCTCAACAGCCTCTTGTCCAGCATTGCCGCCTGTTGAAAGGAACATCCTTGAAAGGTAAACATTCGAGGTGGAAGGGAAAGAGTCATGAATTAAACTTTGGACAAAACGTCTTGAAGTGCTGCATGGTTAAGTGCCTCTCTTCCCCGCTGAAAGACTACCTTTATTAACCTGACCCATGATGCTCGGCGGCTCCCTGAGATGATAGGTAGTGTCATCTGAGCTTGAGTCACAAAGATCTTTCACCATCGAGGATTTCGTAGTCTTCTCGGTGAAAACCGTCTTTTTCTCCTCCTGCTGGTACCTCGGCGGACGTGGTCTTCACGCGTCCTGGATCGGACAATGTCCGTCTGTACTTCTTCCTCAAATGTCAGCGAGCGTGCTGACGGGATCAAGCTAGCCTTTTGATGCCGCGCTGCCAGTCAGGCGTGGAGTCGGGCGTGATGGGCATCAGGTGTCATTGCCTTGACGGTTCTGGCAGGTGATGACTCACCGTTCTGAGAGCATATGGCAAGCTGCTTCTGAAGAAGATGTTGGCATCGAAGCGCGTGAAAAAAACACCCCCCCTTGACCTTTTTCTTACGGAGATCGCTGAAGCCGACCGGCAGTCAGCTGGAGGCTAAAGGTAGAGCGATGTGGACGGCTATTCCAGTCTCATAATGATGCTTTTGATAGCCGTATGATGCAGGACCATCCAGCGTGAAATGAACATTATCTCGTATTACTTGTTATTCGAGATGACCATTAGGATAACTGTGTTTTACACGCTGCGTTTGAGACCGAATTAATTCCGCAGTCACGTACGGAACGCTGTATCCACAGTAGATATAATCACAGGGTCATTTCTTTTGGACGGTCGCCTATATCTGAAGCCGAGCATCTTCCCCTTGATACTCTTAATGGCCTTTGTCATTTGGACGTGTCTTATGGCGGCTTCTCAGCAAATTTACACACGGATTAGAAACTTAGGCGATGCCTTGAGGCAGGAAAACACAATTATGGTGAGGATTTGCACGTCACAGCTATTCATATAGAGTTGGCCAGAGTTCATTCTGCTGTGGGCCAGTTGCTATACGAATCATTTAACGGTGATAAGTATTTCTGAGTAATTCTTTCTGGTCTTGTCTTGATATTTTAAAAAGTCAGAATCTTCTTTTTTTTACTGGTATTACCTACAAACCCTCCTTAACCGGAAGCAACGTCTTGGTAAAATGTTTCAGATGTACAGTATGATACCTCATTATTCGTGGTTAATGCGTTCCAGGAACCATCCGCAAATAACAAAATTCTGCGATATAGTGATGAACTATTTTATTATTTACAGTAATTTAAACGTTTGTGACCCCTCCCCATACTGTTATTAAACCATTTTCTATCTGTCTTACCTTTTCCTACACTCTGATAGACTGTTTAGAGTCTATCCGTAAGTCTCAGAATGCAGTGCACTTCTGAATGCTGTCAGCCAGTAGCATGTGCGTACGGTATCACGTGACTACCCACTAAAAATCCACGATGTAGTGACGCCAGGCATCCTGAAGCGCGAATAAGTGAAGGATTAGGTATTGCAGAATTCCAGGCAACTGTTTGTGGGTCCAGGCGACCGATTCCTCAAACGTTGAATAGAATCCAGAGAATCCTGTTCTAGTCTAGTCGACCTGTTGTTTATTCTCGTCGTTTTGGTTTGTAGAAGTCTTAAAGATTTCGGGTAATATCTATTCCTGACCAGACCCCGCAAATACGAACTCATGAACTATTTGGCAGATGGTTTACCGAGTGTCTATCCTCACTGGCCCGATGTGAATTTCTGCATCTCTGCCAGTAGAGCAGACTCTGCTACTAGTGCATAATTTATAGCATTAAAATGCCAGAAGGGTGAAAATCCAGCAGCAGCGGTGTTCAGTGGGTCAGCGCCGTCACTGTTGGTATATCAGCCACCCGTTTACCTTCCGACCGGACAAATCGGACTGAGAACTGCTTGAATCTTTGCCAAGACAGTAAAATATGGGCCGTGATTGTTGTCCCAGCGGTGACCTACTGGCTTTGTGATTCTGAGGGCCGTCTCCTGCCGAGATTTATTTGATCTTTATGGCACCTCTCACAGTTTATATACTGTTTCCTAAGATAAAGCAGCAGCAGGGGCTCGTTGTAATGTATATACCGGAGCTGGAGGCGGTTACACCAGGTCCTCGTAGGTTTGAGAGCTGTTCTTAAGATTCCTCATTGTTTATTCTGGCTTTATCTGCAGATCCTACTCTACTCTTTAATTTCCAGAACAATCATCTATGAACAAACAAGAAAAAAAGAAAAGAAAAAAAGCTGCCTTTAACAGACATAAACCCCCGATTAGACCCCGAACCCAAGCCTTCATCTGTCTTAACCTGTTGGGTTCAGAAAGAGAGCGAGAGAAATGAGTTTAGACTCGTGGCCAAACAATTTTTTATTGTCTTTGTTGTAGAAACCACTTCAAACCAGACCATTACATTTGTTTTCCATGCAGTATTTCTCTCCTGATGTTTTACCAGCCTCTTACTCCTGATGTTAATGTAACCCCATTGATCTAGCTGAAAGCCAGGCAAATCCAACCCCCCCTCACCACCACCACCACCACCCTCCACCATCAGTGCTCTGTTAGACTCTTTTTAGAGGTAATTTCACCGGTGGGCCGACTGAATTCTCCAACACCCAAATGAGACGAGTTGACCGTCTCTTGTCCTTGTCAACCACACCTACGCAAACCTCTCCTGAGGGAAGAGAGCGCCTCCTGTTGGCGTGTCAAGGAGGCCACGGGTGTGAAGAAAGGATTCCTACGAGAATCCCACTGGTTCCCACCTCCCAACTCCGACAGGCCTGCTTTAATCTGCCGGGGTTCAAGGCGAGGACGGTGCTGCTTTTACTCCGCTTTGCACATGAAACCACCTTCCAAGGTGCATCCGGCCCCTCCTCCGCCCTCTCCACCCACCCCAATCCCAGCGCTTCCCTTTCTTGTCCGTCTCGGCGTCTCTTCTCTGGAGTGCGTCTTTGTTACTCGCTGCATAATTCTTTACGGGTGGCTGTTTTCTCTCTGCTCGCGGGCTTGAGAGACTGCTGCCTTTCTTCTCTTTGACTTCAATGTGTCCAGAGAGGCGATCCCCAGAGCTTTACAAGCACTAAGACGAGGATTTCCATGTGTGTTCAAGACTGTGTGGAGTATTCACCATTCTTTTTTGGACTGTCGTTGTGAATTTCCGCTGACAGGTTGGATGTTTGCAGCTTTGGAGTCCGGCTGTTTTATTTTACATCTGCATAGTTAGAGAACAGGTTTTCTGTCGGGTGTTTTGTCGTGGGGCTTGAAGTCGCGAGGCGTGACGGTTTTGTTCGCCGTCGGTCGGCGTGGGCGTGTTGCACATCTCCTTGCTCGGGGCGGGGAAAGCAAAGGAAGACGGACGGCGGGCAGTGAGGTGAATCGTAATTAAATCTTTCGGAGTTGGTGGCGAGGATTTGCCTGGAACGGTAATTTAAGTTGGGGCGGGATTGAGGAACGGGAAATTACGTTAGATTAATCAGGTCTCGAAGAAACCTGCCGGAAATGTACAGAACTTAAAAAGAAGCTGAATAAAGTCTTTGAGAATATACCTTAATTATACGTTTTCTACAAGTCTAATTAGGGGGCGAGAGTTCCCAGGAGCTACCAGCTGTATCGCCCTATTATCTCTATTTATGCTGCTCGAAATCCTGCCACCGTACGCAAAGGCCACGCGTGAAATAGCGCCCTGATCCCGGCTGCTTCCAGACTGGATGAAAACAATAATTTCAGCATATTACGCTATATGAAGCTCTAATGAGGAAATATGTGCCCCAAACGGCCGCGTCCCATTCTCCTAACCGCCTCGGAACGAGCCGACACCCTGGGTAACGGCGTAACGAGAGGTTTCCGCCAAGGACAGGGGGGCCGGCACGCTGTCAGAAACGGTGACGCGGATCGATAACGGCGCCTAAATTCTTCCCCGAGTGAAATTCCAGCCTTGGAAAAAAAAAAAAGTGATTGAGATGAGAGATTTGAAGAGTTTTATTTCTACTCCGGCGCCTCAAAGGAAAACCTCACATCGACAAAACTTCCCCTGCATTAAAATGTTGTAAATTTGTGCTCAGGCTGGCGACCACGACGTATTGATATTCCGCGCCGCGTCCCGCCACCTGCCCGGGGCTTGTTAACACGGCGCCGGCGGCGATGATTGCCTGGCCATCAGACTCCCAGCTGATAAGTTCCTGTGGGAGAGAGACGGTCGCTGTCATCGCTTCACCCCAATCGCCTCCCCATGCTGTACGCCGGAGATAACACCCCCCCCACCTCGACCCGGCCTCGCATCCGCCATAATGTCCCCGCTGATGCTCCTCCGGAGTCGGTCCGGGATGGAACACCCGGTTAGACCCCGATTCCTGCCTCCTGCGCGTCGACGACGACGAACGCATTTACGCACGAGGTAATAAGCGACGGCGCCCGTCGTTGGAGACGGTCGCCGTGGGAGACGCCTGTCACTCCCGATGCAAGCGAGGCCGAGGAAGAGGATTGGCTGATTGATGGGAGCCTCGGGAGGGGGCGTGGAGGGCGAGGGACGCGGCGACAGGCGTGTGATTGACGCAGACGAGAGCGAAGGACGCCAGGATGGGAGTGGGCAGCGGCGAGGAAGGGAGGGGGAAACAATGGAGAGAGAGAAATGGGGGGGTTGGAGGGAGATTGATAGACCGCCGAGCAGACAGGTGGTGAGTGGGAGGGGCGGGAACAGAGGAGGAGGAGGATAATATCATCGCGGCGCGTCGGAATCGAGGCTGAGACGGATGAAGCCGAGGATGAGACATCCGGGGGGGGTGGGGTGGGGGCGGACACGGGGGGGGGTACCGGGGTTGAAAGTGTTCTCCGACTTCCGTCACGCCCCGGCGAACCTGCTGACAGGGCCTGAGCCACAGCGGAGCAAATGTCGTACATCCAGACGAAGCGCGACACCCCGCTGAGTGCGCCGGTTAACCCCCCCCCCCCTTGACCGGATTGAGAAAGTTCGATAACTTTTTCGCGTAAACAAACAGGAAGCCCCCCCCCCCTCGTCAGAAAGAATGAAAATCATCCCTGAGGTGCATTATGGGTAATGCCACTCAATAAATCCCCCATAAACTCTGATTGGTTCAGAGCATCATTACCAGAAACCCCCCCTCAGTGAACACTTCAGCCCGCCTCTCCATCACCCTCATCTTCATCGCCGCGCTCCTCCTCCTCCTCCTCCCTGCTCCTCGCCGCTCCTCCTGCACGTTTGTCATGTTTGGGGTCCGGAGTTTTTAGCCATTCTGCCCTCCCCCCCCATCTGGAACACTCTCCCTTCCGCAAGTCATCCGTGAAATCGACTCCGCTTTGAAATCCCGCCTGAAAACACAACTTTTGGAACTGGTCTGGTGGCCGTGATCGCCGGCGTTGAACCTTCATTGATTTTGTAGCTTTCGTTGCTCGTATTTATTGTGTCTTTAATTCCAGTTAATTTTTTTTTTTTTATTACCGTCCCGATGAGACGACCTTGTGTGTCCCAGAAGACACAGATAAATAAAATAGGTAACAGGTAAACCTCGGCTGACGTCGTGTCGAGTTACGTCCTTCTGGGTCATCGGTTTTCAAAAAAAATACACGGAAAAAATGGACAAATATTAAAAAATTAAATACGGTTAAAAAGCACCTGATATCATGTTACTGTACAACAAATCAGAATAAAACATAACATCATATTATTAGCCCGTAGCAACCCCCGTGACCCAGACGTTTTTATTCTGTTCTATAGTAAAAAATAAAAATGTAATTGTTAAATAGATTCATATTAACCAAATATTATTAAAATACTTTGGTTAATAAAGTTCAGTTTTTTAATTTAAATCGCAACTCCTGGAACTGATGTAAGCAGAGGTTCATCTGCAGCTAATGCTAAAGCTAATCTCGTGTGTGTGTGTGTGTGTGTGTGTGTGTGTGTATTATTCCTCATATTATTACGTTCTTTTGTTTCTCGTGACATAAACTCGACTTCCTTTTGAATCTTAATCACTCGAGACTTTTCCTGCCTTTCCTGCCCGAGCGGTAATAAATGACTTTTATGTGGAGGCAATCGTCCAAATCGTGGCGTTATCGGCTTCCCAGAATCCCGCGCTGATTTCGCTGGAGTGCCTGCGGTGTGATGTGCGTCCGATCTTATCTTTAAAGAAGCGTTCTGATTGATATCTGACATTCTGATTCGCTACGAGAGTCGCTGTCGGCGTCGGAGGCGCTTTGAGCCTCTCCCATCGCTCGAGGCTCGGAGCTCCTCTAAGCGCGTCCGCATCCGATGCGTCCGTATCGACGTCCTGACGGACCAATCAGAGACCGGTGGGGAACCGATCACGCAGTCAGTTGGACGCCGTCGATGCGTTTCCTTTGAGAGTTTTCCCATCGGGAGTTTTCCACGAAGGAGTGTGATGATGGCTTTTGTCCCCGTCTGTCTAATAGCATTAAAAGCCCCCACCCCCCCATGTGAAAATGGTGATTGCTGCTCTGTCCTCGGTGAAAACCTCCAACTGTCCATTCCTGCTCCGCTTTTAATTACGGCGGCGCGACGATCGAAGTTTTAACTCAATTATCTTTATCTCTCCTCTCAGGGCGTCCGGTTCTTCCTCTTCGCCGAAACCGAATGAGACGTTTCTGGAGAGGAGGGGGGCATTAGAGAACGTCTTGACGAGATAAAGGGAGATATTAGGCGCCGGGGAGAAGAAGGGAGGAGAGACTGACACCCGCCTGGAGGACGAGTGAAGGGACCGGGCGGAACAGGAGAGGAAGAACCGACGAGAAGAATGAAGACGACCGCGAGACAAGGCCAACCTCGCTCCCGTTAGACAACATGAGTCCAAGAAACCTGCTCCTATTGGTCTGCCTCTGCCTGTGGGAGGGGCTCGGGGGCTATGCCAACAAGATCGTCCGCAGGAGAGGAGTAGGCGTGTCCCGCATGGTGAAGGTAGGAGATAGCCGAGCTGTGGACCAATGGGATTCGAGTATGGATGGGAACGCCATGCCTGTGGTGGCCCTCAGGAACCTGATTGGTTATGAGGAGGCGGGCGACGCGGGGGCGTTTCCTTATACTAAAATATTACAAAGTCGTCCCGCCCCGGTTGTAGCCAATGAGAGGAGAGCATTCAAGCCCAAGCGGGAGGTGGACTCTGTCAACAGGAAGGACGCCACTTTGCACGGATTCACCGGCAGCAAGGAGCTCAACCAGGATGGGAAGAACGTGAGGAATAACTCCAGAACCGGGAAGCTGGAGAAGACCTTCTCCCTCCATCACAAACCGGATTTACACGCCAACAGGACCAGGTTTAAACCGGGATCCAGATCCAGAACCAGACCGGATCTGAGCATCCATACCACAGGAGTACCAGGAAAGGGGTTCAACATCGACCCGAACAGGAAGCTCAACTTCACCGGCAGTTACGGACTTCTGAAGCTGCTGTCCAAAGACAACCTGGTCAGGATCGTCAACTCGCAGATGCAGAGCCTCCCGAGCCGGAGCTACCCGGGTAAGGCCAGCCGGAGCAGGAAGCGCGATCTGATTGACGTTAATCACCAACAGTTGGAGGCCCAGAGACTGTCGAGACAAGATACAGCCGTCACTCAGGTTCACGCTGGATTTGATAATCAGACCGCGTTACCTTACGTAAGCCCCGCCACCATCAATCCGAAGCAGGGCGCCAACCCCCCGAATGATGTCACCCCAGCTTTAAGCAAAGGGCAGGACAACGGCGGCGAGAGCAAGAGCAAACATCTTGTCCGTGTGCCGTCAACACCTCGAGGCGAGAAGGAAGCAATAACGAGCCAAACACCACCGCCATTTACATCCACAAAACACTTTGCACCTTATGCACCTTCCCAAACGAACGGTTCCCCGCCGTCGGCGCTTACAGCGCAACCCTTGGGAAGCGCGTCAGCAGAATCCCGTAGGGACCCATTAACGGAGTCGGTTCACGTCGCTCAGACAGACCTCAGTGCCGCCCAGAACCCGGACGAAGATGAAGACGACAAACCCATCAACGGCAGTCATGTCCTGAGGCTCCACCCGGCACCTGGCGCCGAATCCGCCTTCGATTCCGCAGCAAACGGAAAGGGCCTGGTGTTCGAAGAGGAGGCGGACTACCAGGGGCCTCGATCTCGCAGCAGGAGGAGCTGGATCTGGAACCAGTTCTTCGTGATTGAAGAATACGCCGGACCAGAACCGGTGCTCATCGGACGGGTAAGGGAACAGAAACAGAAGCGTTCTGAGTGTGTTTTATGAATATTTCAGGTACCCCTACGGGGGGGTTATGCGAGGCCCCGGTCCCCTAAAGACCTCCAATCAGCCTCGGAGTTACACAAAGTTTTTTGCGCGCCGACATAAACCTGCGATTGGAATTGATTTACATTACCTCGCCGCGGCGCGACGCCTTCCAGGTAGCCACAGAAGCTTTAATGAATCAATGGAGAACCGAGGCGCAACAAAACCCCCGATCACAGCGGCCCACGGGTCTCGTCATGATCTCCACCGATCCGCTCCCCCCCAACGGGAATTGATATATCCAGGAGAATTAATAGCTTCACTCCCCCCCCAGCATTGATTCTCGCCCCCGGGCAGAGAGCAGGAGTATTCCCTCATTTACTGGTAGGTCAGACCTGTCAGCTGTCCTCCGTCATGCATGGAGGTCTGCAAGGTCCCGCTAATGCTAATGCTAATGCTCTTTCATTTAGACTGATTTACTCTTGCTTTGACAGGATTTATCATCCCCCCCTGACCCCCCCAACAACACAACAAGCTCAGGCCTGATCTCCTATTACTCTGCACTGTAATATATTACAATCATCGACTGCTCCCCCCGCCCCCCCACCCCCCCAAGGCGAGAAGGAGGTCGGAACCCAGCTGTGGTCGTCGAGCTCATTTAGATGCCTGTGTGTGTGTGTGTGTGTGTGTGTGTGTGTGTGTGTGTGTGTGTGTGTGATTCTGAACGATGTTTAGTTTTAAACAAGATGCTTGCCTCGGTCACATGACCACCTTCTTAAAGGGGCCGCTCCGGCCGCTAACACAGAATACATTAGCGCTAAACTGAAACTCCCAAGCTTGCAGAACCAACAAGGAACAAACGTTAGCACGATGCTACGAGGACGCTGCTAATAAAGTTCATACAAACACGGTGTTAGCCACGGTGTAGCTAACAGATGACACCTGGTGTAAAACCATTAGAGCCAATCTGTGTGTCAAGCAGGTATTTATGCCAGAACATCGTACGGCACTCAAGGAGGGAACAACGCCAGGACACACACACACACACACACACACACACACACACACACACACACACACACACACACACACACGCCCATATGATAGTGCTGATACTTGGAACACACCCAGGATGCTATTGTGTGTGTGTGTGTGTGTGTGTGTGTGTGTGTGTGTGTGTGTGTGTGTGTGTGTGTGTGTGTGTGTGTGTGTGTGTGTGTGATTAGTGCCCTGCTGTATTAGAGAGTGGCGGCACACATGAATAATGCTCTTATAGATCTAAATACGCTTATGAATGTTTAATCTCCTGCTGTGCACCGGTGCACTATGGGTAGAGATCAATGCGGACGCACTGCCTTGTTTTTCCTGCTATCGAGACCTGATTGGACTTTAATGGAGAGCGCCGTGATGGAGTGTGTGTGTGTGTGTGTGTGTGTGTGTGTGTGTGTGTGTGTGTGTGTCGAGCCTCGAACGCCTGGTGGCTCCTGCGGGTTCCCCCCGATCCAGTCGGGATAAACCTCCACTAGAACCGGAGTGGGTTCGCTAGTCTGTGATGACAAGGAGGGTTTAGGACGCGGTGACGGCGTCAGGAGAAGTGTTTCCTCTGATGTCAAAGGACTAGAAAGCTCCGAAACCTTTGATATGGAATAGAAGAGAAAGACGCCTTCAGCTGCCTTTAGCAAACGTTAGCAGTTTTTAGCTGCCGTTAGCACCCTTTAGCTGTCTTTAGCTACCTGTAGCTGCCTTTAGCTATCTTTAGCTGCCTTTAGCCACCTTTAGCTGCCTTTAGCAAACTTTAGCGGTTTTTAGCTGCATTTAGAAACCTTTAGCTGTCTTTAGCAACCTTTAGCAAACTTTAGCAGTTTTTAGCTGTCTTTAGCAACCTTTAGCTGTCTTTAGCAAACTTTAGCGGTTTTTAGCTGCATTTAGCAACCTTTAGCTGTCTTTAGCAAACTTTAGCAAACTTTAGCAGTTTTTAGCTGTCTTTAGCAACCTTTAGCTGTCTTTAGCAAACTTTAGCAGTTTTTAGCTGCCTTTAGAAAACTTTAACTGCCTTTAGCAAACATTAGCAGTTTTTAGCTGCATTCAGCAACCTTTAGCTGTCTTTAGCCACCTTTAGCTGCCTTTAGCAAACTTTAGCGGTTTTTAGCTGCATTTAGAAACCTTTAGCTGTCTTTAGCAACCTTTAGCAAACTTTAGCAGTTTTTAGCTGTCTTTAGCAACCTTT
This sequence comes from Antennarius striatus, assembly GCF_040054535.1. NCBI lineage: Eukaryota > Metazoa > Chordata > Actinopteri > Lophiiformes > Antennariidae > Antennarius > Antennarius striatus. Next base: position 955,430 of record NC_090793.1, on the reverse strand, counting down.
AGCTGTCTTTAGCAAACTTTAGCGGTTTTTAGCTGCATTTAGCAACCTTTAGCTGTCTTTAGCAAACTTTAGCAAACTTTAGCAGTTTTTAGCTGTCTTTAGCAACCTTTAGCTGTCTTTAGCAAACTTTAGCAGTTTTTAGCTGCCTTTAGCAACCTTTAGCTGTCTTTAGCCACCTTCAGCTACCTTTAGCAAACTGTCTTTAGCTGCTGTTAGCTACCTTAAGTTCCCTTTAGCTTCATTTGGTTCCCTTGAGCTACTTTTAGAGTATAACTAATTAATTAGCAATCTTCAGATACCTTTAGCCGGTTTTTGCTACCTTTAGCTATTTTAGCAGCCTTTAGCAGCCTTTAGCTGCCTTTAGCAGCCTGTAGCTGCCTTTAGCAGCCTGTAGCTGGACGCACCCTTGATCCGTCTGACTAAAGTAAAACCCCGGGGGTTTCGTGGACTGAGATGTTTTATTTCTTCAGAGTTCAACAGGAGGCGACCAGAGAGGGCATCAACATTCCAGGAAGAGGACGGTCACATTCAGTGTTCCGCTCTCCATCAACACTTTCTATCGTCGTCTCAGACACACACACACACACACACACACACACACACACACACACACACACACACACACACACACACACACACACACACACACCCTCAGACTGCCAGACGATGCTGCGTTACTATAGTTTCTCACGCCGGGGCGTCTTTGCCCCGTGATAATTGTGAATTTAATTGATGCTGTCACATGGTCTGTGATGGCGTTTCAAGTGATTGCAGAGCTCGTGTGGAAGAAACAGGTTTTTCTGGAGGAGAAAAGACGCCTCAGCAGAGCCGGGATTAAGAAAAAAACACTTCCTGATTAGCGTTTCTTTCGTCCTCGCTCTGCGCTTGAAACGCTAACACCTCATGTGGGGAGGAAACGTGACTTACAGGAAACTCCTGACGCCCCGTTTCACCTTTAAACGCTTCAACACCCGGCGGGGCGACAGGAAGAAGCTGGTCGCTGCGGCAGGAAGTGGACCTGGGCTATTTGTTATCATTAGCATATCATTAACATCCAAATGAGCATGCATAATTCATGGCTGGTGAAATCCATCTGTGTTAACGCCATTGTCTCTGCGGAGGCGTGTGAATATAAAGCATGCAGGCGTTCACGTGAAGCGCTAATTAAATACGTCGGGTACGGCTGATGATTCCTGGAGTGGCGCCGAATGACTCCAGATAATCAGAAGGTGATTAGCGCCAGATACTCATTAGCATTCGCTGCTAAAAAATTGCTCAGCAAAATTGGAGTTAAAGGATTCGTGCAGCCCGAGGCGTCTAAAGATGTATAAATAACGCCGTTATTGACCTCCTTGTTATTGATAATTCCTTCCTCGCCGCCATCGCCGGGGGTAACACGCCCTCACATGCTAGCACAATAATAATGATAATAATAATAATAATAATAATAATAAGGGTTTCAGCGGCGTGATGCAACGACAGGAAGGACGCTGTCACACGGAGTTAAGTGGCGGTGTGTGTGGAGATGTGTGAGCGCCGGATGCTAACGCTAGCATCGCCGCTCGCAAGGAAAAAAGTACTTTAACTCAGATTACTTGAAATGATTGATTTCTGTCTTACGTCAATTTGACTTTGTTACGTCACGAATCACAACGTTTTGTAAAGTATGCTAATGCTAAATGCTACTAGCAGTCCGAAAGGGTTTGGTCCAAAACTGTGTGCTAAAGAATCATTCGTCATATAACCAGAGGACGTGTCCAGATGTGAGACAGGTGGTTGTTGAGGGTGGACTTTAGCTGCCTTTAGCTACATTTAGCTACCTTTAGCTCCCTTTAGCGGCCTTTAGCAGCCTTTAGCGGCCTTCAGCTACCTTTAGCCGTCTTTAGCAGCCTTTAGCGGCCTTTAGCTGTCTTTAGCTACCTTAAGCTGCCTTTAGCTACCTGTAGCTACCTTTAGCTACCAGTAGCTACCTGTAGCTACCTTTAGCTCCCTTTAGCTATCTTTAGCTACCTGTAACTACCTTTAGCTCCCTTCAGCAGCCTTTGGCAGCCTTTAGCTACCTTTAGCAGCCTTTAGTAGCCTTCAGCTACCTTTAGCTGCCTTTAGCTGCCTTTAGCTACCTGTAGCTACCTTTAGGTCCCTTTAGCAACTTTTAGCTGCCTTTAGCTGCCTTTAGCAGATTTTAGCTACCTTTAGCTGACTTTAGCTAACTTTAGCTACCTTTAGCTAGCTTTAGCCACCTTTAGCAGCCTTTAGTAGCCTTTAGCTGACTTTAGCTGCCTTTAGCTAACTTTAGCTACCTTTAGCTAACTTTAGCTACCTTTAGCTAGCTTTAGCCACCTTTAGCAGCCTTTAGCAGCCTTTAGCTGACTTTAGCTGCCTTTAGCTGTCTCTAGCTACCTTTTTGCTGGACCGACCCCTGAAATGTGTGAATAAAGTAAAACATTGTAGTTGTTCTGGACATATATATGATCGATTGATCGTGATGATCTACGTATTGATCACTTTTATTCTTCTATCTTTTAAGCGGATGACCCTACAGTTGAAAACAGTAACCCCATGACTCCTACCTGGAGCGGGACTTCAAACCGGAGCCCTTCCTAGATGCATGATGGGACATGTAGTATTCTGTTTGAGGGCAGGACTCCTCTGTTTCCTGTCGTCTGTTCTCTCATCTCTTTAGATATTGACACTAGCTGTGTGTTCAGATGTCACACACACACACACACACACACACACACACACACACACACACACACACACACACACACACACACACACACACACACACACACACACACACACACACACACTCACAGCACTGATGAGACATGAAGGAGGGGGCTGCTGGGTTGATTCTGTGTTTGCTGTGGACAAGTGGAATCATGAAAGCCTTTCATTCCCACTCCAGCAGGTCACTCACACACACACACACACACACACACACACACACACACACACACACACACACACACACACACACACGTTTGATCTCAGTTTGGGGAACATTTCCAAACACATAACACATATGGCAGGAATTGTGTGTGTGTGTGTGTGTGATTGTGTGACGCCGACAGGAGTGTAAACACACACACACACACACACACACACACACACACACACACCTTCAGGAGGAGCTCATCAATAATGATAAAAGGCGTCTTAAAGCAAACGCTCAGCTTCCACTCCTCCTGTAGGAGTCATTCAGCCTCCAGGTCCAAACACAGTGGGGGGCCAAAGGGGGGGGCAGCAATTAGAGAGTAACTCCAGCTCTGGGGGGGGGGTAACTAGACAGAGGAGGAGGAGGACCACGCAGGATGAAGAGACGGTGTGCATGAGAGGTTAAAAAAGAAAGGGAGTGTTAGCACAGCGAGGGCAACGCTAATGGGTCGCAGATAGAGAGGGGGGGGGGGCTGAGGAAAGGTTAATGGCTTACATGGAGGAGGGGAGGAACGGGTGAGGAGGCTTAAAGAACAAGAAGAGAGGGGACGGAGCGGGAGATGAAAGACTGCTGAAGCCGGGAGGGATGGGGGGGGGAGAGACTGGTACATACGTATATAACACGTTAACCGCAAAGAATGACGGCGCACTGTATATATGTGTGTATATATAAATATTTTTTATTACAATTTTTTGTTAAAATACAATTTTTTATACATGTATATATAAATTTTATTAAAATATTTTTTTAAATACATGTATATATGTATATATTTCATTATCTTATTAGTATTACCGTAAATAATGAGATAAATTGTTGTTTTATTGTGGAATTCAATAATTCCTGGAACGCACTGTATATATACAGTATGTGTGTGTGTGTTTATATATATATGTATGTATATGCATAAATATATATGTATATACACATGTATATACATATACATACATATGTATATATACACATGTATATACATATATATACATGAGGAAGAGGAGAGGATGATGAACGGCGGCGTCGGGTATCCGACCCCAGGGACAGACGGGGTTTTGGTTGTGTGTGTGTGTGTGTGTGTGTGTGTGTGTGTGTGTGTGTGTGTGTCTCGCCCACGCGTGTGGCTGCGTGATCACAGGAGGAAACACACGGATGATGGAGGACTGTGAGTGTCGTCTATTAAAGACAAGATTCAAAGGAACCTGAACCGCCTCCCTCCCTCTCCTCCCATCCCCCCCCCCGCCTCCCTCTCCTCCCCCCCTCCCCTCATGGCTGGCGTTTCATCTCAGGATAATGTCGAACAAATCTGCTAAGTGAGCGTCTGACTTTAAAGCATTGTTCTTCGTTGCGTGAGAACGTTTCATCTTGGAGAAGAGAAGAACGCCGTCCACGCCATTTCCTGCTCGCCGTTTCCTGCTCGCCGCTGGTACACGTGTGAAGCACGCGCCGCTTCAACATCCTGATGCGACAGGAAGTGAAGCGTGAAGCCGGTTTACCGCCCGAGGATGACCCCTCAAGGTTAACCGTGTCAGCAGCAAGAAATACGGTGTTCAGCCGGCGCCTGGCGGAGCGACATCAGGAACGTGAGGAATTGATGCGCCGCTGCGACCTTGAGATAATATTTATGCGCTGGTCTGGACCGTGCTCTCCGCTTCTCCTTGTGGCCCTGAAGGAGTCAGGGAGCAGGGGGCGAGGAGGGGGAGGAGTCACGCCGGACGGCGAGCCCCCCAGGCGGCCTGTCTGGAGCCGACCGGGTCGGGGGATGGGTTCAATATTCATGATTCATATCAAAGCCAATCCCTCCGCTTTCATCAGCGGGAAGCGTCCGGTGTTAGCGTTAGCGCTCGATTAGCATGTGTGATGAGCTCCTCGCTTAAACGCAGCAAAGTTCCTCCGAGGGAAGACGACCGAGTCAAAGTCAAAGAAAAGAACGCGTGAGTCAGAACCCCCCAGGAGAGAACCAGACGAGTGGAAACGAAAGTCTGGAAGCCACTTAAAGGGCCAGCGACGTGCCCATGTATGGTCTGTCTGGTAGTTTGTGTCCATATATGGTCTGTCTGCTAGTATGTGTCCATATATGGTCTGTCTGCTAGTATGTGTCCATATATGGTCTGTGCTAGTACAGTATGTGCCCATATATGGTCTGTCTGTTAGTGATATGTCCATATATGGTCTGTCTGCTAGCAATGTACCCATATATGGTCTGTCTGGTAGTATGTGCCCTTATATGGTCTGTCTGGTAGTGATGTGTCCATATATGGTCTGTCTGGTATTGATGTGTCCATATATGGTCTGTCTGCTAGTATGTGCCCTTATATGGTCTGTCTGGTAGTGATGTGTCCATATATGGTCTGTCTGAGCGTGTTTTAAAGGGAAAAGACATTTGTTTGTTTGGGGGTTCTGTTTAGCGCCCCCTAGGAGGGGGGAGGAGACTCAGCGGTCAGCGCTCTGAGGAGTGAAACAACAAACACACCTGGAGGCGTTTGATCAACAAACACAGGGCGCTGCTGCAGCGTGTAAACACTGACACACACATGACGACAAGTAAACACACACACACACACACACACACATACACTCCTTGTGGCGGCGGCGGCACGCCGTGGCATCTATGTGGGCGAGTTGGCCTTTCCACGCGCCGCGCCACGTCTCCTTCAGCTAAAAATATGAAGTGTGTGTGCCACCAGAGACCAGTATTAACACACACACACACACACACACACACACACACACACACACACCCTCACGCATCAGCTGATTATTATAATCAAAGACTTTCGTCCTCGGAGGCTAAAAGCTCAGCGCTGAAGAAGACGTGTGATAATAGTGAATAATACATGTTCTGTGAGGGAGTGGGAGGAACACACACACACACACACACACACACACAGACACACACACACACACACACACACACAGACACACACACACACACACTGGACCCATGAAGAGGTGGCTGAATCGATGGCGAGTGATGAAGGCGTTTCGCCCAGGGTCTCCGTGACATTTGAGGAAGAGCAGAACAAAATGGAATCCCCCCCCCCGCTGCCCCGCTTCCCTTCCCCCACCCGTTGAACCCAGTGACAGGAAACATCAGGAGGCGGGGCTTCATCTGACATCAGGAGGCGGGGCTTCATTTGGAAATCACCTGAATATCTAAACTGATTGATCGTCGATCAGCTAATCGATCGTCAGTAAATTGTTTTTGGAGATGTTGTGTGTACCTGTTCACACAGGTGTGTGTGTGTGTGTGTGTGTGTGTGTGTGTGTGTGTGTGTGTGTGGTTAAGAACATGGCAGTGATCACACACCAGCCTGGAGAGGAGTTCGCTGTAATTGTCAGGCGTGGTTTGGCTTCCTGCTCACACACACACACACACTCACACACACACACACACACACACACACACACTCACACACACACACACACACACACACACACACACACACACACACACACACACAGACTGAACTCGTGGGCCACGTCCCAAATTCTGCTGCTTCTTCCTGATTGGCTATTCAGACGTCTCAGTGACCCGGTGGCCCCGCCTCCAGCTGATTGGCTGACCCCCCGTTCCCACCTCCCTATTTGACCCCCCCCCATGCTTACTCAGTCCCCGCCTCCGGCGATGCCCCCACCTAACCTCAGCGTGGAATCTGATTGGCCGGTGGGGCTTTTGGTGTCGCCCCCGCTGCCCTGGAGGTTCCTTTGATGTCTCCACACAGGAGGTGTGTGTGTGTGTGTGTGTGTGTGTGTGTGTGTGTGGGGGGGTATTCTCAGACCTGCCCGCGGGTTTGCTCCACCTGGTGCATTCTGGGAGTTGAAACCTGGCTGCCAATAACACGACTGTAGCTGTAGGTGTGTCCTGTCCGCCGGTGGCTGCTGTGACCTCACACACACACACACACACACACACACACACACACACACACACACACACACACACACACACACACACACACACACACGGTAAACATCCACATTCATTAGGCTAATGCACAGCTGTGGTGAAAACACATTTTGCTGGTGTTTTGATGATTTATTGTGCAGCAGAAATGTGAGACTGTGTGGATGGATATTAGTTATTAGTGATTTAGGGGCGGGCAGGGACTACTTTTCCTCCTCGCTCACAGATTTATGGTTATTGCAAAAATGTGAAATTGAGTATATGAGTATAAGCGTATTACCTTATGATAATATAAGTAATTGAAGAGATTTAGGCGTCGGGGGAGGCTGCTTGTTGCCCACACAACCGGCACCGGGGAGATGGAAGCGGGGGCTTATCGCGCCGGAATCGTTCCCCACGCCGAGGTGACGCGGCGGTGAATGTGGCGTCCGCGGCCGCCGGTTCATATTGTTTGGCTCCTGATGTGTCTGACGGCGTCTCAGGAGGATATGAAATCCAGGAGTTATGAGGCGTCACGCCCACCGGGGCGCCCAACAGTGAAAAATGAGATCCGGTCGCGCATTCGGATGAACGACACTCCAGAAGCTGCGCCGGGAAATATCTGTGGCCTGGTCTGAAGCTGGTGGGTTGACCTCTGACCTCTCTTCTGAGGCGGCCTTCCTTTTCTAAACAAACCTGTAATGGAGCTCGCCTAGAGGAACCCGTCGCCCTCTGCTGGCGGGACACCGCCGGTTTGGCTTCGCTCTGCAGGGATGCAGATAGTGTTTGACAGGAGAATTCCACCTGGGATAGGCTCCGCCCCCCAGCCCTTTGCCCTTATAAGGACTTGACAGGAAGCCAATGGATGGGGTAGACCAGGGGTGTCAAACTCATTTTCACCGAGGGCCACATCATCAAAATGGCTCTCCTCAAAGGGCCAGATGTAACTAATAGAAGTAACTAATAGAAGTAACTAATAGAAGTAACTAATAAAAGTAACTAGTAAGTGTAATTAATAAATTTAACTAAATTAAGCTAATAAATGTAATAAATTTAAATAATAAATGTAACTAATAATTGTAACTAGTACATTTAAATAAATGTAACTAAATGTACTCCAAGTTACAAACGTTACAGTTGCACTAAAAATAATTATATTTATTATATACTATATATTTACCCTCTGACCTTTTAAACAGGAAGTCCGCTCCTACTTCCTGTTTCCTCCTGAAGCGAAGCTGTGAAGGTGAAACTTCTTCATGCCGTTAGCTTCCAGCTCTCAGCCGATCTCAGCTCCTGATTGGTTCCTCGGCCGTAAACAAGAGCCTCAGCATCCATACTTATCGTTTCCCCCCCCTGGAATGCCGGCGCCGCGCCCCCCCCCCACCCCCTAAGTAAATGAACATTTTGATTCGCCATATCCGTCTCCCGTTTGGTTTTGCAGATGTGCTTCGCTGTTGCCATGCAACAATGCTCCTCAGGCTGAACCCCCCCCGTGCCCCTCCATCCTCCTTCCTCTCTCTCCTCTTCCTCTAAAGTCACATGTCACGCCTCCTCGCCGGCGCGGAGCTAAGCTAATCGGTCGGTATTCACCCCACGTCGGCGCCGTAACGAGATGGAATCGGGATGCTGGGGGGGGGGGCAGCCTTCCCTCATATTAACTTTCTCTGCATGAGGTCCGTCCCACCGGGCTCTGATCCAATAAGGGGCCTCCGATCGATACGGCGTGCCCCCCCCCCACCCCAGCCTTCATTCACACCCGTTCGTTAGCGGATAATTGATTAGCGACGTCCATCCATCCATTCTGGGATGATGTGGTTCCGGGTGGGAGGGGGGAGGAGATGGGAGGCGGGGTGGGGGGGTTGGTTCCTTTGTCTGCCTGTGTTTAAATCGCCCCCCCATCCTGGGGGACAATCTGTTTTGTCTTCGCCGCCCGTCTCCAGAAAGCAAACTTCACTTTTAACTTGTGTTGACCCTCGTCTTTTACCCCCCCACCACCTCCTTATTACCCCCCCAACCCCCCCCCCCCCCCAGCTCCACACTGACATGGACCGGAACGACGGGCGCACCAAGTACGTCCTGCGCGGCGAGGGGGCAGGCTCGGTGTTCGTGATCGACGAGAAGACGGGGAACATCCACGTCACCAAACCGCTGGACCGCGAGGAGAAGGACGAGTACCGCCTCGTCGCCACGGCGACCGACCGGCAGACCGACCGCGCCCTGGAGCCCTCGTCCCAGTTCATCATCCGCGTCCAGGACATCAACGACAACCCGCCCGTGTTCGACGAGGGCCCCTACAGCGCCACCGTGCCCGAGATGGCCAACATAGGTAATGCAAGGGGTGGCGGGGCCAAAGGTCACTGAAGGTCATTAAACAGGAAATGATGAATCATGGATCAGTACTGTAGATGAAGTTATGAATCATCCGCTGCCCAAAACATTTAACACGTTAAACCAAAGTTTAATGAAACGTTCAGTAAAAAACAAAATGAGGATAAAAAATATCGACATTAATCAGGAAATTTCTCCCAAATTTTCAACTTCTTCCAACTAAACTTGTGTTCGTCTCATGTTTTATAAATGTAGGGGTCGTTGTTTAATCAGACTAAAGCACCAGATAGCTGATGCCCCCCCCATCCAGACCACAGCCCGTGTTCTATTATTCGTCTCTCTGGGGGCTGAACTGTTTCTGCCTGTTTTATAAAGCAGCTTTGCATTTATAGTCGGAGCAGCCGGCAGGAGGAGCTCCTGACAGGAAACGGGAAAACATGGAAAACAGGAAATATAAAGTCAATAAAATAAAGTTTTGATGGAAGGAAAGTTTAAGGAAATTTAAGACGTTTGAAGTGTCAGAAATAATTATGAGACGCAGAAGTGTGACGTTCAGGAGCAGCTTATGACATTTACATGCTAGCACTGTCAACGCTACTAACACTGCTAATAATGCTATCCCTGCTAATACTGCCAGCACTGCTAACACTGCTAACACTGCTAATAATGCTAACCCTGATAACACCACTAACACTAATAACACTGCTAGCACTGCTAATACGGCTAACAGTGATAACACTGCTAATACTGCTAAAGTGCTAACACTGCTAATACTGCTAACCTTGCTAATACCGCTAGCACTGCTAACACTGCTAATACTGCTAACACTGATATCACCGCTAATACTGCTAACACTAGTAACGCTGCTAGAACTGCTAACACTGCTAACATTGCTAACATGAGCTCCTGCTGAGGGGATTTGATGGGAGGTGGAGAGAGAGCTGATTGGCTGACAGGGGGGCGTGGCAGGCTGTGATTGGCCCAGCTTGTTTACAGCGCGTCAGTTTTTCTCGTTAAACCGACGTTCTGGACGCTAACCGACCCCAAACTGACGCTAACTGGCGTTGATGCACCAGTTTGACTCCTGCAGAGGCGGAGCCTCCTGATATTGGAATCGAGCCTGGGGGTTGGGGTGGGGGGGTGCAGGAGGAGCGTCGGAAAACGTTCCCTCCGCTCTGATTGGTCAGATCTGCGTGTCGATGCAGGAGACGCCTCTGGGGACGCCGGTGCCCTTTTCAGATCCAGTTTCTAAAAGGCCTTCAGTCGGGTAGGAGCTAAAAGCAGCGCTGAAGGACGCCAGTGGCTTTAAATGTAGGCCACACACACACACACACACACACACACACACACACACACACACACACACACACACACACACACACACACTCGTCCTGGAAATATGTTACTGGAGCTTTACTGCATAAAGTTTGTTTTGAACGGACGCTGAAGCCTTCTGTCTTCTGGAGAAGTTTGACTCACATGAAGTTCTCCTCTGTCCGGGTCAGGTGCTGCCTCTGGATCCATTTATGTATTATTTATTTATTTATTCACTGATTTATTTGTTTATTTTTGTTTGGATTTTTAATCTTTTGACATGAAATTGCATTTCTTTCTGCCTCCAACCAGACGGAGACGATTTCATGGCTGCAGAGACTAAAACATCCAGATCGTATGCAAATGAGGCAAAGTGAGGCGGGTGATGATGATTGGTTCACTGCTTGGATGGATACATCAGTGAAACCGTATCTCGTTCTTTACCACATGTTGGCGGATGGATGCATCAGGTAGACCGCATCTCGTTCTTTACCACGTGTTGGCGGATGGATACGACATCAGTGAGACCGCATCTCGTTCTTTACCGCGTGTTGGCGAATGGATATGACATCAGGGAGACCGCATCTCGTTCTTTACCACGTGTTGGTGGATGAATATGACATCAGCGAGACCGCATCTCGTTCTTTACCACGTGTTGGTGGATGGATACGACATCAGCGAGACCGCATCTTGTTCTTTACCACGTGTTTGCGGATGGATACGACATCAGCGAGACCGCATCTCGTTCTTTACCGCGTGTTGGCGGATGGATACGACATCAGCGAGACCGCATCTCGTTCTTTACTGCGTGTTGGCGGATGGATACGACATCAGCGAGACCGCATCTCGTTCTTTACCATGTGTTTGCGAGGGGTTTTAGTGTCGTTGGCGTTGGAATAATGTTTTTCTTCTTTATTCTTCTTTTCCGATTCTTCTCCGTCGCGTTTTGCGATCTGGAATAATAGAATAATTCTCTGCCGCCGTGTGAATCGTATAATTTGCTGAACAATCCTATCAAATCTGGATCCGCCGGCGCCCAATGATTGTTTTTATCTCAGCTTCTGCAGCGACTGTGTGAACTAACAGACCCACAATGCATTTCACCATTCATGTACAATATCAGCAGAAGTCGGCGCCGGTGGAGACGGCGTCTATTGTGCCGCACGAACAGACGACATCACGGACGCTGTCGATGCCGAGTCGGGTCACGCCTTCGCTGGTTGATCCCGTGTGGCGATGAAGGGGGCGGGGCTTCCATGAGGTGTCTCTATTCAACCTGAACGGATTCAGACGGTGGCGAAAGCGCCTGGACATCAATCACACGTTGACCTCGGCGTCCTCAGGGGGCGGGGTCTCAGAATTGACGGCGAGGACGCGGGATGTGGGCGTCGCCCAGCCTGTCCATCTGCAGCCAATCAGAAGAATAAATCAGAGGTCAAGGCTGGGTGGAGATGACTTCCTGTTCTAGCGGCGAGGTGACGGGGGCGATCGGGGGTTGTGATTTGCTGCAGCAGGGGCTTCTGGGAAAAGGTTGTGATGGACACGGGGGCTGTTTAGTAATCCCATCAGCCCCTCTGGAGCGTCTGCTGCTCTCAGCCAATCAGCCGTTCAATATTTACTCCACGCTTCAATATTTACCCGACGCGCCGCTGCCTCGCCGCTGCGTGACCGAGGCACCGGCGCCGCTCTGCAGATCCTATCAGCTGACGCCAGGTGTTTTGAGGTGTGTGTGTGAAGGACGTCTCATCAACAGCCAATGAGATGACAGATGTCTTGGAGTAGGAACATGCGTTCCAGATGCATTGTGGGTATTTGATCAGCAGGTTGCATTCCAATCTGCTCGCCTCCACTTGTTGCATCATCGACCCGGTTTGAACCCGACTCGGATCAGAACTGACGTCGCGTCTGGAGGAGAGCCTCCGACACGAAGGGTTAACAGCAGCGTCCAATCAGATCGAACCAGGAAGTAACGCCGAGACGGGGTTTTGTTAATGACCAGAAACGAGTCAAGAACACAAAGCAGAACCACACACACACACACACACACACACACACACACACACACACACACACACACACACACACACACACACACACACACACACACACACACACACACACACACACACACCCGTGGACAGGAGAGCTGAAGGGAATTGAAGACAGAGATGAAGAGAAATGAAGTGAGACAGACAGAGTCGGGGGGGGGGGGGGTGTGAGGAAGGTGAGTGTGAGGGGGGAGTAAGGGGGAGGGGGCGGAGACTCGTCACGCCGCTGTCAGACCAGACTGAAGAAGAGGAAGTGGGAGGGCGGGGCTTGATAGACGGCATTCTGATGCTTCAACCTGGTTTCAACTTGTTTATTCTCCCTCCTCCTCCTTATTACCCCTCCCCCCCAATTACCCCCCACCCCCACCCCATCCTGCAGGTACGTCCATCATCCAGGTGACGGCGACAGATGCTGATGACCCGACGTACGGGAACAGCGCCAAGCTGGTGTACACACTGGTGCAGGGCCAGCAGTACTTCTCTGTGGACCCCCAGACAGGTGTGTGTGTGTGTGTGTGTGTGTGTGTGTGTGTGTGTGTGTGTGTGTGTGTGTGTGTGCGTGTGTGTGTGTGTGTGTGTGTGTGTGTGTGTGCTGCCATCGTTATGCAGAAGTTTGGAGAGATGGAAGAGATGCACAGATGTTAGGATGCTAAAGCAAACACACACACACACACACACACACACACACACACACACACACACACACACACACACACACACGTTTTGCTCTAGCATGAGTCAGCAGATGAACCCGCCGCTGCCGGGATCAAACGCCGCCCACGTCACGCCTGTCGCCGGTGGGCGTGTCAGCTGTGATGGCGGGAGGCTGACGGCAGGGGGCGGTGCTTCGGGGGAAGACGTCGCCTGATTGGCTCAGAATTCAACCGTTTGTGAACGTTAGCATGAAAAGCGCTGACTCATTAAAACAGTCGTGGGACTGCTAGCATACCGGAGTACCGTTGTTTAGGCTCCGCCCCCCCGCTGCCGTCTCCATATTGATCATTTCTCATCTGGCGCGCTGATTAGCATTTAGCCCGACGATCAATCAGGCTGATTGCTCGTCATCACTAAACGGCGGTTAGCGAGGCGCTAACACGGCTCGGTGGGCGCTAACGGCGCGGCACGCAGGGTGAAACTTACGCTATGAGGCTAGCTTGTTTGTTTCATTCATGCTAATCCGTTAGCATTAAGGTGTCAGAACAAGCTGTCAGGTTGGTGGGGGGGGGGGGGGAAACGGACGGGTCGTCATGCCGACGGCGGCGCCGAGTGACATCGTTCAATAGTTTGTGAAAGCCGATCAAAGGGTCAGGAAGCTGATCCATCAATTAAAGAGAAACGTTTCAATTAGACCAAGTGAAGCTGAAGTGTTTCCACGCCGCCGCGCCGCGACGGCTTTATTACCGATAATAATGATGGAGCACAAAGGAAGTGTGAGCGGAACGACAGCCGACGTCCTCCAGGGGACGTTTGAGCCACAGCCAGTCAGTGATTGATCACCAAATCATTCATCAATAATCACAGTTTGACTCAAGCGGGAATTTGGATCAATTTCAAAATAAAAGTGGAGAAAATAGTTCCGACTTTTAAAACTGACTGAAATAATTTTAATCTGTTCCAACCTGTAAAAAAACCTCAAATCCACGGGATTAAGATAAAACGACATATTTTTATTAACCAATAGAAACGCAGACTTTACCTGAGATTAATTAATTATAAGTTTACGTAAATAAAAGAAATGCAATGTCGTATCCATCCGCCAACACGTAGATCCGGTCTCACTGATGTTGAACGTGTCTCCAGGTTCTCCTGTGAACCCAAACCGTATCCCTCCGCCGGTTGGCCGCGTTTCTCTACTTCCTGTCTCCGCCTCCGGCCCGTCGGGCGTCTCCATTGGACGCTTCAGGGGTTCCTCCTCGCAGACGTTCTCTGGACCATCTGTGAAATAACAACGCATCTGAAAACCAGAAAGTGGTGACCTTTAATCAATTATGGGGCGACACGTAGAACCGCGGTTCTGATTAAACCTCTAATTAGAGGTCGTGACCTTCTCCGGCGCTAATGAGCAATCAGATGTGGAGTCATAAATGTTAATAAGTCGTTATTAAATGTCAGGTCCTCCATTAGCGGCTTCAGGCCAGGCGTGTGAGTTAAAGGACTGAAGGAACATTTATCCTCATTCATCATCGTGAGCCAATCAGAACACACCTTCTAGAGGAGGTCACGCCCACGCATGTTTGCTGAATCCTGTGATTCTGATTGGCTGTTTGTGGTTCTCCCCAGGGATCCTGCGGACGGCGGTGCCCGACATGGACCGGGAGAGCCAGGACCAGTACCTGGTTCTGCTGCAGGCCAAGGACATGGGGGGCCACCTGGGGGGGCTGTCGGGGACCACCACCGTCACCGTGAAGCTGAGCGACGTCAACGACAACCCGCCGCGCTTCGTCCAGAGTGAGTTCCACCGCAGCACGCGTGCTAGCATATGTGCTAACAGGAACACTGCTTCAAGGGTTTTTAGCCGTTAGCACCATGCTAGCAGGTGCAGCTTTAGCAGCGCGTTGCTCCCAACGTCAACTTCCTGTAACGACCTCCTTCACTCAGATGGATGATGCAACAAACATCCATCCATCCATCAATCCATCCATCATCCATCCATCCATCATCCATCCATCCATCCATCCATCCATCCATCATCTATCCATCATCCATCCATCCATCATCCATTCATCCAACCATGTGTCCATCAATTCATCCATCCATCCATCCATCCATCCATCCATCATTGGTTCATCCATTCATCCATTAATCATCCATCATCCATCCATCCATCCATCCATCCATCATTGGTTCATCCATTCATCCATCCATCATCCATCATCCATCCATCCATGCATCCATCATCCATCCATCCGTCCATCCATGCATCCATCATCCATCCATCCATGCATCCATCATCCATTCATCCATCCATCCATGCATCCATCATCCATCCATCCGTCCATCCATCCGTCCATCCGTCCATCCATCCATCCATCCATCCATGCATCCATCCGTCCATCCATCCACCCATCCATCCATCCATGCATTCATTCATCCATCCATCCATCCATCCATCCATCCATCCATCCATCCGTCCATCCATCCATCCATCCATCCATCCATGCAGGTCAAACATCCATCCAATCGGCTCACCCGTCTCCATGGCGACAGATCAGCTGCTGTTCAACCTGACCTAACAACACCTCCATGATGTCTGACGCGGTTAAGAAGCGGCGGCGGTCTGAGCTGCGCTCCACAATGAGATGATCAGTCGTTATTAGCGGTTCGCCATCGCGGTGCGTGACGGAGGAAGCTGATTGGTCGGCTGCAGGAGTGTTGTCTCTGGTGTTTAATGACGAACGGCGATGCGTGTCGGCGGACCGCCGTTTGTCAGTTCTGCTTCTGTTGCACCTCAAACACACGGCGCGGCGTCTCGATGTCGGCTTTCACGTCACGTCGTTCTCTGATTTCATGACTCATGCTTTTATTTTGAAACGTTGTGTGACACAAGCAGCCAATCAGACGCGTGTAGGTCTGCGTTCTGTGTTTTTCTCGTCTAATCAGGTTTGAAGTGGTTTAATTGTGATTATTTGTCGACTCTGATTGTTGTTGTTTGTTTTCAAATTATCTCGACAGTCATTTCTGCTAAATCCTCCACATCCGACCGACGCGCTAACGACGCCGCTGACAGCTTAGCGCTTTAGCGGCTTACGCTAACGCTGACATTAGCACCCAGATGGTCAGCTTAAAGCCGCGCTTGAGCCGCTAGCGAGAGTTAAAGACGTCTCTCAGCATCGGTTACACGCAGCAGCTGTCGAGCGACAAGAACGATGATGAAGCTCCTCCCACCTGATGTAGCTCCTCCCACCCGCTGCGGCGTGGAATGTAACACTGCTGGAAGATTCCGTGTCTGGTGCTGAGAATTTTTTAAAAAACTCTCCGATGGAGGAACGCGACGCATCTCGTTTGCTTTCGCCGTTTCACCACACCCAAAAGACCCAAAACGTCTGGTTGCCCCGGCGACGCTTCTTTACCTCAAACCGCCTGGAGTCGGATAATTCTTCCATCTTTTTTTCCTTCCGTTCCTCCAGCTTTTTCTTTTTTTTTTAACGTGGACCTTCAGACCCGTTTGTCCTTTTCAGGATGAATCATCTGCGTAGAAGTTTCGGTAACATTTCCCGTAGCGGCCGGCGAGCTGTCGGCGGCCATGTTTCTACCTCCTACGACTCCATCAGCTCATTTAAATATTTTCTGCAGTAAAAAAAACAAACATGAGAGCTTTAATTCTACTACAGGATAAACGACACGGCGTCGCGGGGTGCAGCTGTAGCGGTTAGCGGCGCTAGCCTGATTTGAGCTAATGATGTCCGACAGTGAGAGCTGAATCCCCGCCGCGGCGTCCGCCGGTGATTGGAGGGGCAGTGTACTCCGTGTGGGCGATTAGCATCCCGCAGGCTGTTTTGTCGCCGCTATGCTAATCGCGTGTGCGCGTTATTGAATGCATTAACGACCGCCTGCGCCCACGCTGGCCATGCGGGTTTGTGTTTGCGCGTCCAGACGCTGGGGCTAACGCGATCACACGCCGGCGCTCCACCCTCGATTACACACCCGGTGGACGAATCAGGGGCGTTACAGTGAAGTACCTCAACCAGGAGCAGGAAAGTGGTGAAGTGGGTTTGTTGTGCGGAGCTTTTTTTGAACGCCATCGTGGGACCGGTTCTCGCCCCGGAGGAGCGTAGCGGCGTAGCGAAACTGGGCTAGTGTTCAGCTGGTTGTGGGGTTTTTGTTGTTTTTTTTGTTTAATGATAAGTGGAACTGTGGGACATTTCGACGCTGGCGGCGTTCGCTTCCTTTGGGTCTCGTTATCAAATGGCTTTCACCCCGATCCAAACCCGTTTGGACAGCGGCGTGTTTCTGACGCGCGGCGCCGCAAAAAAGCTTTCATTTTCATTTTCATTCCTATCAAATGAAGTTGTTGTTTTTCTTTTTAAACATTTTAAGCTGACAAATATTTGGACACGCAAAGAACTCATTTTTAGTACCTCGTTTAAGATTATTAAAAGATCACTTGAAGCCTTTATCCTGAAAATATCATCGCGCTCTTGATGCGATCTCGCCGCGCTCGCCGTTTTTTCCTCGGCGGAGCTGTTTTTAGTGCGAACATGTCAGATTGTGAACGAACAGAAACTTTTTTTTTGCTTTACTAACGAGGCAGATGGATGTAAAAATTGCGCTAAAGGGGGGGTTTCTATTAGCATCTCATTCCAGCGAACACTCGCCTGATTAAACTCTTAATTATCGCAATGCGGCGCGGAATACGCGCTCGTCTAATTGTCTGACTGTTGGGTATCAAACCCCAACTTCCTGTTCGGAGAGGGGCGTCGCGGATGAGCTTCTGGTGTTCCACAGGGAAATTAAAGACGGTGGGACGTTGTCACCGCGGCGGCGGCGGCGGCGTGGGGGATGATGGGAAACCGCGCGTCCTTGTTTCCATGTCGTCGTTTATTCCGACATGTTTGTCCTTGTTGGCCGTATGTGAATAATTTATGGCGGCGCATACACCGCCGTTAAATTCTCTCCAGGATAAATAGAAGCGTCTAAAAATACGATGACCGCTTCGTTTACGCCAATAACGCCGTTCCTGGGATTACAACCGCACTGGAAAGTCAGAAAGTAGGTTAGCGAGGAGCATTATGGGTGTTAGCAAAGACGGCGTTACTGATGGATGTGTTTTTCCATGAAATGCCGTCTCCTTATTTACTTCCTGCTCTATTTATCGCTGCTCATACGGCGTCGGGATTTAATACAAACACAAACCACAAGTTTCAAATGATTTTTTTTTGACACCCGAGGAAACGATGCGAGAGAAGCTCGAACGCAGACAAAACAAAGGTGCGAAAGCTAAAGCAAACACGCCGTCCCGCTTCCTCCTGAAGCGCCAGAAGATTCCCGACGTTACTGGAAAACAACGCAAACAGCAGCGGAGCGTAAATATCGTCTGTGAAGGTTGGACTGATTGGAAAGGTCCGCTCAACGGCTCGTCGTGTTCAAAAACGAGTTTTCAAAGATCTGGTTTGAGAACAAGTCCTGAAATGTTAGACCTGGAATCCGACAACCGATGGAAGTTCTACAGAGCAAACATGTGGTAATGACGCTTAAGGTCAAAAAGAACAAGTGGTTGCTCCTGGGAAGCATCAACCCCTCCCATTGGTCCAGCCCCATTCAATGTCCCCTAGATTTTCACTGGTTTTCATTGGGTTTCATTGGTTTTCTTTGGTTTTCATTGGTTTTCATTGGTTGTCATTGGTTTTCTTTGGTTGTCATTGGTTTTCTTTGGTTTTCATTGGTTTTCATTGGTTTTCCAAACCAACCAGACGTCCGGTTGCAGGTTCGACCCCAAGTGGTTACCATGACCTGTATGAAGAAGAACAGCCCCTTGGTTTCCATGATTTTGATTGGCTACGGCACCAACAATAACCCTGCTCCTCAGTTCTGTGTGTGTGTGTGTGTGTGTGCGTGTGTGTGTGTGTGTGTGTGTCTCAGCTTAAAGGGTTTGTGACCATTTAAAGCTGTAGAATTAATTGGAATTTAAATGTTGGAATCAGAATAAGAACTCCAAATTGGGTACTTATTATTTTTTCAGTAGACTAATTTACCACCCCTGCCCCCACCCCTACCCGCTCCCCTCCCCCACCTCCACCCACCGCTGCCCCAGTTACTCCATCAGTAAACACTGAATCTCATTCGGTTTCTGCTGTCGAAGCAGATTTATGGTGATGCTCAACAAATCCTCGGTGCTTCGGGTTCCGTTCCGTCAGTCGAGACTTTTCCTAAAAGTTCCTTCGTCAATCTGACCCAGTTACGTACAAATTAAATTAAATTAAATATAAATACAATAATACTGGCAGAAACACACACTATCCTTCGAAGTCTCAGCTTTGCCATCGGGTGCCTCTGTCCGGGACAGGAAGTGAAATGTCACTCTCGCTATATGTCCCAGCGAAATGTCAGCGCTTGATGTGCGATCCGGCCCGATCCCTCAACCGCCTTCGCCAGCTGCGCCTTTGTCACGGAACGCAAATTCATCTGCAGGCCGTCAGAGATCAACACATTAATCTGTAGCCCAGCGACACACTTTTGTTCCCCTCAACACAAAATCCCAGACTCATAACTTATGCTTTCCAAAAACTTCCTTTGCTCTTCCTGCCAGAACGGCTTCAGTCGCTGCAACTTCGCTCGGTGACAAGTGTGCAGATGGAGACACAGGTGTCGGCTCCCATTTTTATGCGATTTCCAAACAACCTTGGCTTGCCAATGGTACCGCATAAATGTTAAGGGAGCCATCAGTCTCCAGCAGGTTGATGGATGGGAAGACGGATGGGCTGACAGACGCCGACATCGGCGCCCGCCGATAAGATCAGTGTCATTCGACGCGTCAGGGAGACGAAACAGGGAGTCGTTGGGAGAGGACTCCATCATAAATATCACTAATTCATTCCCCCAGAGATGGAGACGGAGAGACGGAGACGGAGGGATGTGTGCGCAAGAGAATGCGACGCTTCCAGTTTTTGTGTGTCTGAGGATTTTTTTTTTTTTTTTTTAAAGACAAAGAGAGAATGGCGGAGTCGGGAAGAAAGGTGCGATAAAGTTGCCAGAGGAGCGAGACGATGGGAGGGAGTGGGTGAGAAGAGACTCGGAGAACATAAAGAAGACCTGAGAGACGCGGGGGAGACAAAGACGGGAAGGAAAAGGGGGAGTGAGCGGAATGAAGGGAGTCACCGGGGAGAGTCGGGGTATTATGTCCTTTAGTGAGAATGAGATGCGAGACGAAGGCGAAGAGGAGCGACGAAGAGGATGAGCGAGCTTAGAGAGCACCAGATTGACGTATATACGTTTTTTATCTTCTTCTCCTTCATCCTCGTCTTTTACGCTCCCGTTCATGCGCTCCGATGACCAATCCGAGGTCAGGTGACCTCCCTCCTCCCTCCATCAGCCTCCCCCATCTGTTCCCCTTCCCCCAGTGAACAATCATTTGTCGTCTGCGTATCGACGATATCCCCGCCACAGAATCCCGAGTGCCAAACGATCTAGTTTCACGATCTCGCCGTAAGCCAATGAACGGCCTTCAAAGTTTCTTCAAATGCCATCCTTGAATAATTAATGAAGGTTTCAACAATATTGATACTTAAAATAATGTTAAGAGGGAGGTGTTGTATTTTATGTATTTGCGCCGCTCTCTGTGTATAAAATCGGAACAATAAAGTCCCCGCCACGCCGCCATCCTGCGGTACTCTCCTGTTCTCGCCTGCTTAGCATTCCCAGCACACACAATAAAATTTAATGCGTATCGAAAATAGCTTGTGTCCTCTTCAATCGGGCATCAATAATGAATTTAGTTAAGTGGCATGACTAATGTGCGTGTGAGAACGGGAAATGGGCTCGCTTTAGTTAAGACAAGCGCGTGCGGACCAATCTGCGCCGTCGCGCCTCCCCACGTCCTGTTGTCTCGTCCAATGATGGCCGCCCACGCGCCGCCGCCTCCCTTTGTTTGGACTGACAGGATAAAGACTCCAAGCGTCCACTCGTTAGAACGTAAGGGCGCCACTCCCGGGGGGCGTGTTCATCAACGCGTGAAGGAGGGAGGACGCTAATGGCCATAATCGAACCAAATGTGAATGGGTCCATCTCGCGGCGAGCCCAGGGGATGCTGGGAAATGGACAGAAGCAGGTTTAGTGACAGGCGTGTTTTTGTTAGCGATGAGCTAACAACTGGACGGACTCGATTTGAGTCATTATGAACAACCGAGAGTCGTTACGCGTGTTTCACGCCATCCGTTCTGTGTGGACGTGGCGCTATACGGGGGGCGGGGCCAGGTGGGGTTTCCTGCACGCCAAGAGGGTCCACCGCACTCAGATCAGTTCCAGTCCCACATCTTCACCTGTCGGCGCCGAGGAAGAGTACCCGACTTTAAAACTTCATCAAATCCTCCCAAACTGGACCGTTTGTGTCGCCGCGTACAAGTCTGGAGAAATGAGATGAATCCATCATGAATCCTCCGGCGACACCCGGTTCACGGCGAACGCGCCAGGAGACGGTCTTGATGCTTTCTTATTTGTTCCCGTTCCTTTCTCTCCTGACCTGGCGGTGCGCCCCATCACGCAGAATAATGGCGGCTGAAGCCGCTCCGCTTCGGCGCCGTCAGCGAGCCGTGGAGGAGTGATTTCCATGCTAATGGGAGCTTCCTGCCAGCGCCGATCCCTCCCCCTCTTCTTCCACCTTCATCGCCTCTGTTTACTCCGCCGCTCCTCTTCCTCGCCCTATCGTCGCCGTCCTCCCTGTCTAGCTTGATGAATGGAGTCGCCGGACCATGAGCGGCGCAACGTCATCAGGGCGTGGCCGGCTCATCGGGGCGTGGCCGGCTGTCTCATGCCAGAGTGTGTTTAGTTGTTTTTTTCTTTGTGTTGCCGCTTCAAACCTCGGCCAATCAAAATAGACCTTCTAGGAGAAACCGGGAACAGCGAACGTCCCGGGCGTTGCCTCAGGAAGTGAAGGCGGTTTCCTAGAAAACATGAAACAACCTCAGGTGGTGATTCTGTGGGCGGGGTTAAATGACAAAGGAACCGGAGGCGGAGTCATTTGAGGCTCATTTACATATTTTAAAAACAACTTTAGGAGTAGGAATGGAAACGAGAAAAACAAAAAAACCGGAGTAAAGAAACTGTTATCAGTGTCCAAGTCCCGCCTACAATTGGTACCCACCCATTTTCTGAGACGTTCAGGTACATCCTGAGAAGGTCGGATATTTGGACAATTTTTCAGTTTTATGGCTGATATTGATATTTCTCAACTCGTTTTGACGCTAGAGGACGCAAACAAAGCGAGGAAGACTTTTTCCTTAACCCCCCACCCCCAACCCCCCCAAATAATAAATCCATTAATTCCCTTCAAACAAGCTGCATTTAAATATAAGACACATCTTCACGGTACATTTCTCAGCACTGTGTTGTTTCAGTAATAAATAACATGGGGGAGCATCCTGGGAGGGTGGGGGTGACAATAGGGGGAGGGGCTAGCGTTGTATTTTACTCAGGGAGATGCAGTGAAACAGTGAAGACACTGATAAGTCAAATTAATATTAATAATTATCCATAACTTTTTTAAAAACACCTCCGATGCCCCCCCATTACCATTACCCCCCCACAAAGGTCATTAACAAGTGGACAGCAGTCCAGAACCAGATGCCATCTCAGAACTCGTTAATTTTTACGTCGAAGTTTTTACAGCGGCTCAGAAAACCGGCCAATCACACACACACACACACACACACACACACACACACACACACACACACACTCACACACACACACACACACACACACACACAAAGTAATTTCACGTGGCGTGCTCTAAGACGAGGACTCGGCGTCGACAGCAGAGCGTTAAATGAGAAACGGACGGAGCGCCACGCGTCCGTTCTTCCCGCGACGTCGTACCCGGGGCGTCTCTGGCCGCCACACGACGTCGAGTTTTATAAACGGCGGCGCTGCGACACTTAGCAAACAAACCCTCAGACGACGAGGGGAGATAAATCACTTCCTCTGTTGGAAGCAGATCGATGGCGTTCGTTCTCCAGAGGATGCGTCTCTCATCTCCGCCCAAACACGCCGTCCGGTCCTGGACGCCGCCGCTGCCGGACGTGTCCTGATAATGAAACTCGTTTAGCTTAGCGCCAGTTTTTGGTTTGAGTTCCAAAGAGTCATGATTACAAACGCGCTAATGGGGCTTAATTTCCAATAATTGTTATTCTCTAATTAAGTTTTGCATCTGTGGCGATGAAAGGAGAGGAGCTAATTATCCCGGAGGTGGCTAATACCCGGAGTTCTCTCCTTTGATTTTCTCCATCCTCCGTTTGTTTCTCCGTCTCCGTTAATATTTCAGCTTCAACGCCGGAAACATCGCAGTCACGTCTTCATCATGTGACGCTTTTTAGCCCCTATCGTTATCGAGGGCTGAAGCCGCTGCCGTGGCGTGAACGCGTCGTCCTGCCCTGAGAGCATCGGCGCTCGTTCTCCTGACAGACGCGACTTTGGTCGCCGCCGTTAGCACTCAGGTGTGCCCACGCCTGCATGCTAGCATGGCGTCTACATGCTAATGGACTAATGGATGCATGCGAGCACTCAGGCGTTTCTGGCATTAGCACGGCATCGCGTAATGGCTAATGGCCCATCGCCGCGCGGCGACGGTTAAACAGCATCACGCGGCGTCTTCTACTGTTTGCCCCGCGGCGGAGGGACGGCGCCTCGTTATTAACCCCATTAGCAGCGAGCGGTGGTCGAATTTAACCCCGCGGTGGAGGGAAACGAGTGAAACAACATCCGTTTTAACCCCGTGTGACCAACGGAACCGAAGAAAAGGTGGAATAAATTACTTCCTCTCTTTAATGTTCGGATAAATGAGTTTATTACCGAAGCATCTGTTTCCGTCCCTCCACCCGTCCCCCCCCCCACATCTTTTCCCATAAGCCCTCTTGAGAACGAGTGACTCCCTGATGGACTCGCCCTAAACGGATGCAAATTCTATTCAGGCTATTTTCAAAACCGCCATTCTTTTTTTTCTTTTTTTTCTTGTGGCGCTTCAGCTAGCTCGACATTTTTTTAATAACTCCCTCCAAACCCGTTGCCGCCGCCGCCGCCACTGCAACCGCAGCCGCCGCCGCCATCACAGGAAACAGATAAAATTATGTGGAGTCTCATTCTCTTTTTTTTTTATCCTCTCATTTTCACATTTATGGCTCCTTTTAGAGCTTCACCCCCCCACCCCCCCAGACTCATCAACTTTGCCCCTCCCCCCTTGCATGTACCTTTTTCATCAGCTACACTTCTTCTTCCGCACTTTTTAACCTGCATTAAACTTCATCTTCCGTAATTAAGACTCGGCGCCTCGTTCACGCCATTACGCCCACATCCGTCCAATCACCTGTGAAGACGTGCTCCCCCTCCCCCCTCCCTCAGTGACTTCCTTTTCACGGCGCGCTGACGGATAAAGAGAAACAAGAAGAGTCTTCTTGTCAAGTACCATCGCGGCGCCACAGGTCGGCTGTCGGCCCTTCTCGCAGGGACGTTTTTTCCTAGTGGGGACCTTTCATACCTAGTGGGGACCTTTCATACCTAGTGGGGACCTTTCATACCTAGTGGGGACCTTTCATACCTAGTGGGTACCTTTCATACCTAGTGGGGACCTTTCATACCTAGTGGGGACCTTTCATACCTAGTGGGGACCTTTCATACCTAGTGGGGACCTTTTCATGTTTTTGTCCCCGCCTGACATGCGACTTCATCAGCGACCTGCATCTCCCCCCCGCCGCTGTACACTTCCTCTCCCTCCCCCTGCATGCTGTTCCTCTTCTCCTCGCCCCTCCCAGTCCATCCCAGGTGGAACTGATGTACGACTGGTGCCGCCAGCTGCTCTCCTGTGTGAGCAGGAAGTTGATAATGACTTGGTCTAGCCTACTTTGCAGGCTTCGCACCCCCTTTGTCACTCTTGTCGTGGGTGCTCCCCAGGCATGACAGGTGTGTAGTGAGGCGGTGGTGTTTACTTTGTGCTCCGTTGTTGTTGTTTATGTTTGCTTGTGCGTCTGGGGGCGGGGGGATCAATAGGAACCAGAGTCTCTGTAAATAACTTTCCTAATTTGCGATCTCATTAGCGGCGTCCCGCGTTGGATCGCGTCGTCGTCACAGCCTTCTGGTGCAGCGGCGTCCCAGATGGCGGGGATGGCGGTCATGCCATGTGAACTGAATCCCCCCCGGTGAGTGGGCGGGTCCACATCGCCCGGTACGCCGTCATGTGACATCATCAACTGAAGGATGCGAGGCCAGTTAACTCAAACCCAAATCTAAGGAGTCTATATTTATTAAAATTATATATATATATAAAACTATAAATTATCACCTGATTATGGAACGTCATTAAAAAATAAAAAAGATGATAAAGAAATAGAACATTCAAGTTTTGATTAAAACTTCATTTCCTGTTTCATTCTGAGCTCCTGAACCAGAAACCGCATCAGAAATAACTCCTGTTTTTCGGAGGGCGGGGGGGGGGGCATAATTGCAGCGTTTATTGTGTCTCTAGCAACACTTTCTATTTCGTCTATTTCAGGAGGCGCTACATCCACAAAACACGAGGTAGCGGCGTGAAAACAGAGCAACAGGAGGCGACAACAAAGAGAGCAGAAAGTCTTAGCGGTTAGCGTTAGCGACAACGACTACAACTGATTGGGGAAGAACGTATCGTACTGAGGACGTAGCGCCTGAAGTTTACGCCGGTTTTTCACGTGAAAGTAATAGAATGAAACATGGAATAGATGTGGAGGAAGAGGAGGAGGAGGAGGAAGGCACTCACCTGGAGCTAAATGAAGTCAAGTAAAGAAGAAGAAGAGGAGCATCCTGGATGGCAGTGAGCGCTAATGGGGCCGGTTCACGGCCCCTTGGAGCGATAACGCCGGCGGTAGCTTAATGCTACTGTCACACTCGCCTCTCGTAATGTGTGCCGGGAAAACGCTGGCGCTAGCAAGCAGCTAGCCGCGTCAGCAGATTGGAGTGTGGAGAACAAATCCCATCTGATTCTCATCGGCGAATCCGCGTCGCCCGACTTGTAATATAATCTCAGTTGACAAATATCCCGCGGACTTGAACGCAGCGGCTGCCGAGTGGATTCTCCGACAAACTAGCAGTAAATTTGATTTGTGTTTTATTTTTGTGCATAACTGTCTGCCCAGACGATAAAACCGCAATTAATAGAAGCCAATCAAGTCGCCGTGGAGACGCAGCGGATGCTGGAGCCGTCGCCGCCGTTTTGGGAGAAGTTGCTCTTTATTTCCTCCGATCTCGTCGGATCCGCGGAGGCTGTTGACACGTTTAGCGCCGCGCTAACACGCTGATAATTTGATAACCACCGGCTGGGGGAGCGGCAGGGCGGCGTTTCCTCATTCATATCCTGTTCGGCGTGAAACGCTGCTAAACGGCTTATCTTCTAAAGAACGACACTTCCTGGACTAACAGAGGCGCCGCCAGCTGATCGAGGGGGAAGTGACCTCAAGACGGGAAGCTAACGGGTCGTACCTGTCCGACGGATTCACCTTTTAACCTTCGTGCGATTGGGCAGACGCCGCCAAACTGGTTCCTTTTGTTTGGACGGGCCTTCAGGAAGGGGGCGGGATCACTCAGACACAAACCCACCCAATGAGAACAAACCAGGACGTTTGATTTGTGTCGTCTTCTCCAGAACAGAACAAAAATCCGGTTTTGAACTAAACAATTTGTTGGGCCAAAACTACGCTTAAAGGAGAAAAATCGGATCAAATGAGCGATTTGTCCCGACATCCGTCTCTGATTTACAGATTTTTTTTTTCTTCTGCGTGAACGTGGGCTCAGATAACGTCTTGTTGTTGAAGTGCCGGCTATCTGTTATTCTGTCAAACCCAACGATGTTGTTGTGTCGCATTCGCTTCCGTTAGCGTCAGCGTAGCCGATAACGGCGCGGCTCGAATGAGCCTGTCTGATTTGTGCGCGAGCCAAATGGTGATGTCTCACCTGTTCCCGGGCGCCACTTCTATCTGTCTGAGCACACTTATTGTGTGTGTGTGTGTGTGTGTGTGTGTGTGTGTGTGTGTGTGTGTTGCGTTCAGGTACATCAGGTGTATAATATCCTCCGGCAGACGGATTCTTAATAATTCTGGCATGAAGGAGGCGTCCATGCTGGTTAGCGTCTGTTAGCGCTATGCTAGGTGTCTGTTTGTGATGCGTGGCGTTCCTCCGCCGTTCTTTATCTCCTCCCTCTGTTCTTTAATCAAAGCTGCTTTTAATTTTGTTTCTTAACAGCCGTATTTTCCGCTGCTTTTAATAACAGGCGGGAGCAGAGGGCCGCCTTCCTCCTGCTTTATCTCCTCATCCTCTCTCTCGTCTTAAATTAAATGCTTCCTTATCGGAACGGAGGATTGGAAACTCGCGGCTCGGCGCGGCGGCGGTTTAAAAGCGGGTCAAGAGACGAAATGAAATGTTGGACTGACAAATGAGGCGTGTTGTCCTAACGCCGTCTGTCTCCCCCCGCAGGTATGTGGTCGTTCTCCGTGTCCGAACTCGCCATCCCGGGGGCGGAGATTGGAAGAATCTCGGCCTCCGACGCCGACCTGGGAGAAAACGCCAAGCTGGAATATACCATCCTGGAGGGGGAGTCAGGGGACACCTTCAACATCACGGGGGTCAACCAGGAGGCGGTCATCACACTCAACAAGGTGAAGATGGGTGGATGGATGGATGGATGGATGGATGATAGATGGATGCATGAAGTGATGATGGATGAATGATGGATGGATGGATGATGGATGGATGGTAGATGGATGATAGATGGATGGATTAAGTGATGATGGATGAATGATGGATGGATGGATGATGGATGGATGGATGATGGATGGATGGTGATTGGAGGGATGGATGAATGATGAATAATCGATGGATGATTATGGATGGATTATGGATAGATAATGAGATTGATGGATGATGGATGATGATTGGATGGATGGATTAATAATGGATGGAGGAATTGGATGGATGATGGATTATGGATGGATGGAGGGATGGATGATGGATGGATGGATGGATGAATGGATAATATACGATGGATGAATGATGAATAAATGGATGGATGAATGATGAATGAATGGCGGGATGGATGGAAGGATGATGAATGGATGAATGATGGATGGATGAATAATAAATGGATGGCGGAATGGATGATAGAGGGATGGATGGATGGATGGATAAATGGATGGATGGATGATGGATGAATGGATGATCGATGAATGGATGATGATGATGGATGGATGATGGATGGATGGATGATGGATGGATGGGGTAAAAACGCGTGTGGATGGCGACAGATGATGCGGGGGTGGGGAGGCGGTGTTTCCGAGTCAAAGCAGACCGTTAACTTGGAGTTACACGTGAACACGGAGCGGTTCCGTGGACGCCGATCGCGTCTGGAAGGCTCTTCCTGTGTTTTCTGTGCGGAGAGGTGATCAATATTCCCTTCGCCTCCTCTCATTACGCGCCTTCCCCCAGATAAAGCGCTTTGATGGCGTTCTGACAAATGAATTTCCTGCTCCATTCATCGCCAACGAGCGCTCCCTGTATCTATATTTCCATCTGTTCGCGCCGACACGCGGCGCTCCATCAAAGCGTGACGCATCCGTATGTAAACGCTTGCAGGGGACGCGTGTAATTAGCAGCTAGCGTTAGCATGTGTGTAAGGATCAGCGGGGCTGAGATCAGCTGGCTAATCGTTCCCGCCGGCGTAATCCGAGATGAGTTCAAGTCCAAACGGTCCAAACGGCGACTCCACGAGCCGCCGCTCGTCTGTCGGGTGGAGACGGATGTGAGCGGCGGGACGGATGAGTGATGCCGGTCGTTACCGGTATGGCTTGTTGGAGTACACCCCTGTCGGTGTCAGGAGAACCCCCCCTTGTGTTTGATGCGTGGGAGGGGGCGTGTCGACTATCAAGATACCAAAGCCTGGTCGACGTGGCGTTCAGGGACCAGCGTAACCTGAAGTAACCTTTAGTTAGAAGATCGTTTCAGGCCGTCCTGGAAAGGATTCGCTCGTCCAGAAGGACGATAAGAATTCTGTTTCTCTCTTTTTAACCTTTTTGTCGTCACTAGACGACCAATGAGCTCCAGGCAACGGAAGAGTGGAAGTCCAGTGAGACGAACGCCTGTAGTTACGAAAGAAATTTCGAGTTACGAAGGGTAAAAATACAGTATGGGCTGATACTCTCAGCTCCCACAGGTTCCTGAACGCAACATTCTCATAGCTGCTCTGCCATTGGCTATTACCTAGCATCCTGGCGTCCCACTGGCTAAGAGGGACCTCTGTGTGGAGCTAGATAGGTGTCTATGCAGCGTCATCGTCATTCAGCCCTCGACCCGTGAGGTGTTCTGATAGTTTTACATAAATATATTAACTTTTAGAGTATTCACTATGGACCCCAAGAAAGTGACGGAGAAGAGAGGAAAAGAAAAGACGAAGAAAAGAGTTTTTTTGTCCGTACAAACAAATCAAGAGATGATAGAAAATCGTGAAAAAGGGACGCGTTTGGTTGATCTCTCCAAAGAATATGGCCGTAATGCATCTACAATCACCACGTTATTAAAACTAAAGGGAGTTTAAGGAGTTTAAGGCGTTGCGTGGGTGGTTGGAGAAGTTCAGAAGGAGGACTGGAATTCACTCTGTTGTTCATGGGGGGGCAAGAGGGCATGAACCAAAGAGGGCAAAAAACAATGAGGGCAGCAGTTAAAAGGTTAATGACCTTCATTTTTATTCTTTATTCTTTGTTTTTCTTTCTATTCCGGAACCAATTAATTTCATGAGTACAGGTACCGCTGTACTTTAGTTCACATCTGATTGACGACACGCAGACGAATACGTTCTAGAGCTGGAGCGGACTTTGATCGAGATTTGTTTTGGTCCCATTTTCAAACTTCTTCTTCTCAAGTCACCAGATTCCGTTTATTTTGTTTTCACTTTTTCCATTTTTATGTTGTTTTCCACGCTTTTGGGAACAAAAAGAACCAAATCTGTACTTGAAGGGTTCCTCGGAGATTGAGAATAATGTCAATCGGTACGAGTGGCGTCCCTCAGGGCTCTGTTCTGAACCCACTACTGATCTGATCTGGAGCCAAAACCATCCTCGTTGCCGTTACGCAGATGATGTTCAGCTTTATAGCTAATAATTGTAGCACCTTAGCTCCTCCCCTCGTCTGTTTGTGTTATGTTAAACCGGTATGACCCCAATCACCCACGTTACCGGTGCTGAAACCGCCGCTCATATTCCAACAGGAAACGGATGCTTTCACAGGAAGTGGCATCAGATCCAATTTTCCTTCGCGTTTACGTTTGAACAAATTCATTATTTCCCGTTCTTGTTTTCACAAATGTTTTGTTTTCGATCAGAATTCCCGATGAGCTGTTCAGATTCCGTTGAATCGTACAAACGCAGGCGCGAACCGGTTCTGTTCGCATCACAAATGACTTCATTAAGACGCTTCAGAACCGACATCTATTGTTCCTTCAAACGTTCCGTCCCGTCGTCGGAGCGCTGGAGGTTCTTCTCATGTCGGACCGGGACGACGCTGCGACTGAAATCCTGCAGGAATACAAACATTTTAAGCGAGACGAGAGACTTTCTTCCCCCCCCCCCCACCGGCACATGAAAGCGGAAGCAGCCTGGTGGTGTCAGAATCTGCACATGCATCATTCTGCACAATTAAGCTCAAACATCCAAGAGGAGGAACAGCGAGCGGAACGTTCCTGACAGGGAGGGACTCACGACTCGGCAGCCAATCAGACGCTCCCATCGCAAAAACTCAGCCGTCTACCTGTCTCAGGTGGAGTCGTTTGGAGATGAACCAAAATATCGTCCAAAATATGTCAAGAAAATGAGATTGAGAAGACGAAACGGGGGGGGGGGGTTCGCGGCGGCGAGGGGATGATTCGGTTGGAGGTGGGAGGGGCCGTGAGGTTAACGCCACATTAAGACTAAAGGAAGGACACGGGACGGAGGGAAGATGCTGACAGAATGGAGGAGGAATCAGACGCGTGACGACAGGGGAGGCGTGGATGGAGGCGCCTGTGAGATGGGGGGGGGCGAGGGAGGCGGGGGGTGAGGCGGGGGGTGAGGCGGGGATACGCTGTGGAAGCTGGGTCATTAACAGCCTGCAAGTCAAGCTGTCTGCTTATCAGCGCTTATTTACCGCCAGACCCTCAGAGACCCCCCAGCAATGCTCTATCTACACCCCCACCCCCATCGCTCCTCCCCTCCCTCACCCCTCCATCATCATCATCATCATCATCATGGGCTGCTTTCTGTCTGCGTTCTCCCTCCTCGCTCGTCTCATCGTCCCACGCACACGTCCAAATGTTTAGAGCAGACACACACACACACACACACACACACACACACACACACACACACACACACACACACACACACACACACACACACACACACACACACACACACCTCATTACACGTGTCTTTAACGTGTCGGATCATCAGGCGTGTCGCGACATCATTTATTCCGTCCTGGAGGTTTCCCTCTGAGGTGTGTTTTCAGCCTCCTGTTCATTCCACTCCTCTTCCCTGGGGGGTGGTGGTGGTGTGGGGGGGGGGGGCTCTGGCGTTGGTTCGGCGTTTTTATTTCCATATGCTCTCACTTAAAACGGCGGGCTAATCCCCGGTCATGCGCCAGCAGCGGTCGGGATTATCGGTGTTTGTTTTCTCACGCGAAAGAGAGATTGTGCTAATCTCCTCATGGGGGGGGAGGGGGGGTCCGAAGTAATGTGATGTACGATCTGGATTCAGATGAACAGAATCAAGAATGTATCCCATCTATCACACACACACACACACACACACACACACACACACACACACACACACACACACACACACACACACACACACACACACACACACACACACACACACACACAGCTGTAACCTTCTGCTGTCCCACCACAGAACTCTAATCTAATTTCTCTGCATAATGTCCCATTGAAATTAGCTAACCTGTGTGTGTGTGTGTGTGTGTGTGTGTGTGTGTGTGTGTGTGTGTGTGTGTGTGTGTGTGTGTGTGTGTGTGTGTGTGTGTGTGTGTGTGTGTGTCAGCAGCTCATTTGCAACTCATTTTCAGCCTTAATTAAAGCGCTGATTGTGTTTCTGATTACGACCTGTTTTTCTCGGAGTGTCACGGATCTGACAGCCAATCAGGATCGGGAGTGAAGCCCGTCGTCGGATGCTCCGCCTCCCGTCGCGTGACTCGTACGATCGGCGGTCCAATGGGCTCACACCCGACCCGGGTTTGAGACTCGGTTTGCGTCCCGGTTGATGGATCGGTTTCGGTGATGGAGTCTTTCGGTCTATGAGGTCACATGACGTGGAAGCCAGCCAATCAGAGGACAGGGCTGAATCCACCTGTTACCTGTACTCCAGACGAGCTGAACTAAGCTAATCTAATTCAGCCACTGCAGCCGTGGAAACGGATGGAGGAGGAGTCAGGGGGCGGAGTCAAATGAAGCTGGAGTGAGCGAGGATGAGGAGGAGGAGGAAGAGGATGATGAGTGTGTGCTCTGGTTGTAAGTGACAGCGCTCCTCCTCAGACGAATTGTCTGTCTCCATCCCTTCTACCTACACACACACACACACACACACACACACACACACACACACAAACACACACACACACACACACACACACACACACACACACACACACACACACACACACACACACACACACACACACACACACACACACACACACACACACACACACACTGCCTCCTGTTTATTTATTTTTCCTGGAGTTCTTCTCCAAATTGCCGACATTTTAGAGTCGTTCAATTTGCCCTTTTCCCTGCGTAATTTTTAATCAATCTGCCCCCCCAGCGCCCCCCCCATGCCTAAAAACTGCTGATTTCCTGTTCTGCGGTTTGTTCTGGTTCACGGCGCAGAGAGAGGGACGAGAAATGAAGAGCGAGATCAGAAAGGAGGGAGGGGATGTCGATATACCGGCGGACGCTGTTTTCCTCGTCTGGGAGCGTTTCCATCCCCCGTCCAACACGCTGCCGTCTGCCAATCACAGCGCAGCATTTCATGTGCACACGGACACACACTGAGAGGATCTGAGGATACACACACACACACACACACACACACACACACACACACACACACACACACCTGAAAACAGGTATTCTGAAACGGATGCTTTAGGGAACGGTGTTAGCGTGTGCGTGTTTGCGTGTTTTTACGGTGCCTCTGCCCTCGCTAACAATCATCTTGGCACACCCAATCATAGACTCGTCTCCTGGCTTCAGAGACGATGTGCCGGCGGGAGCGTGGCGTCCAATCAGAGACGGACAGTTGTCGCTAACGAATGTAGCCGCGGCCTATCCCGATTAAATCTGCTTCAGGTTTTCCGATGGAATCTTGAAAAACGCGGGAAGTATTTTGTCTTTGCAAAACCCCGTTTTTACTTACAATTAACTGTCGAAGTTGTGACTACACGGCGACAAACTGTCGAAGTCTCCTTGGAAACCGACTCTAAATCGCGCAGAACCTGCCAGGTATCCGCCGATACGGCGATGAGTGTGTTGCCAACGCTACGACGCTAAGCTAGTCACACTCTTCAATGCAGATACCTCAAATACCCCAAAGCCCCCCCTTGGAGTATGTAGATGGCAGCGCTAATTTTACTCCTACAAACACGTCAACAGCATTCGACATCTGTACGGCGTCGCATCCTCTAGTCTTCGCGCGACAAAAAAAAAAAAAGCTCGACGTGCCATTCAAACGTCTGGGAACGCCGGCGCATCCTTTCAGGTCGGGAATCTCATCGGGAACTCAAAAACGTCTTTTCCTGCTTCACACCAAACGCGCCGTCGAAGCATCCGCCCACCACCGCCTTCAAAGTGCCGCACTCCACGAACCCACATCACAACACGTAAGCTAACCGCGGCGTTATTTACTCCCAGCTGCTCGCGGATGAGACCGTTCCGCGGCGCCCGGGAGTCGTTATCAGTTGGAATAATTCATTATTTGCTATCGCTCCGCGTTTGATATGTAATTTACGCGTCACGCGTGTGGAATTAGGGTGGAAAATTGGACCAAAATGAAAGCACAAAACATTTCATTTGATCTGATGCTCGCGTCACATTTGCATAATAAGTTGCTATTAAAAGCTGTCGCCGCTCGTCATATCGATACCTATGATCATGTGATCACCGCCAACCCGTTGTCCCCCCTCCCTCAGGCGGTGGACTACGAGAGCCGGAGCTCCTACTCCTTCTCCGTGGAGGTCCTCAACCCCATCGTGGATCCTCGTTTCTTGCGTCGAGGCCCCTTCAAGGACCGGGCCTCCATCCGGGTGGCGGTGCTGGATGCCGACGAGCCCCCGCGGTTCTCCAGAGCCCGCTACCACATGGACGTGTCGGAGAACTGCCCGCCGGCCTGCACTGTGGGCAGGGTCAGCGCCGTGGACCCCGACACCGGACTGACCAACAACATCAGGTAGGAGAGTTCGGAAAGCACCGTAATCCCTTACGTACTCACACTTGCTCTTGGCTGACACCATTCAGATGTGCGCTGCACTCCGTGGGTCTCGTAAATTGCCGTATATATCGCAAATTACCGTATATAATAAATAGTTTGTCGCCATATCGCAGAATTTTTTGCAGGTAGTCTTGGGACGCATTGACTGCGAGTATCTCCAGAAGCGAGGGTAGCTTCTCAACTAACTCCTGGGAAAGAGCAAACGACGTTGCCTTCATGTCCCTTCAGTATTTTCCCACTCGTATTCCGAGGAGGAAACCGAGCGATTCTTCCATAAATCCGTGTCCCAATTAGCGCCGCCCAAAGAGCTAAGAGCTAGCGTGAGGGGAGGATTGATGTTGGTGCATTCATGGAGATATTCAGATAATCTGTGACACTTCAAAAGAAGTCCTATCAGTGGCGATAATCTCTCTAAATTAATTCTTTGGCCATTTGAATGCAGACTTCCTTATCGCTCCAGCACACATTTGCCCTGT
The DNA here is from genome assembly GCF_040054535.1 of Antennarius striatus. Classification (NCBI taxonomy): domain Eukaryota; kingdom Metazoa; phylum Chordata; class Actinopteri; order Lophiiformes; family Antennariidae; genus Antennarius; species Antennarius striatus. The sequence continues at coordinate 920,235 of NC_090793.1, read as the reverse complement.
CAACTTCCTCCTCGCTGCTCCTTCCCTCGACTCTTTCTTTGCGCTACTTCATCCTATCTTTCCCCTCCAACCTGATTTCCTCTTTTTTCAGGTTCTCCATTGATCCTCAGTCGGACCCGGAGGCTCTTTTCCGTATCACCCCAGACACCGGCCTCATCACCACCGCCTTGGAGCTGGACCGGGAACGGGAACACTGGCACAATATCACCGTCATCGCCACCCAGAGAGGTCAGAGAGGACGCTCCCCGCTCACACCTCTTAATAGCGACACATCATTAAGGCTTGTCTGTCGGATTATCTTGCATGTTTCCCACTAAAACCCTTAATTAACCTGGCGTTTCTCCCCCTGCACCTGATGGGCACCGGGGCGTAAGAGGTTTAGGGAAGTCGAGACTGTAACTGTGCTGCACTTCGCTAAGCGGCTTAGCGCTTGATTCATCAAGCCATGAGAGCAACGCCACAAATAGTTTGATACGGCGAGCCTGAGAATCAATTGCCCAATCGTGTGTGAGTGAGTTATCTGACGCCGCAGTAGATCTGCTCTCGTAAGGATTCCATTTCAAAGAAGTCAAGCAACAAATCGAAGGCAACCGTTGCTGAACAGAAGCACGGCGACTTCAAGAAGACGGTAAACACCGTTTCCGAGCAGAGGTACTCGATATCAGTCAAGGGAACGAACAAAGATTCAGGTGAAAGGAAACACAAAGTCCGTTTAATTGTTTTCCAGACGTTCTCCGGCTTTTAACGCCATCGAGGCGAAGGTGTTCTGTCAATTTCTCAGAAGCTTAAAGATGCTTTACACAAACGCTCCCAGAAACTTTGTTATAGACTTTGTCAGGTGCTTTAAATTAGAGCCGAAGAGTTCTAGTCATGACGCAGATGGAAAAGACATACAAAGAACCAAACCGGAAACGTGGTTTGGATTAAAACGGCAGACCGGTTCAACGTCACAGACCAACTGATGTACAGACCGGTACCGACTGCGCCACGGACCGGTACTGATTATCCAGGTGTTACTCATTGGCCGTGAGCTTCATTGGGGAACGGTTCAGTTGCACCTTCAGGGTTGGGGATAGTCGGTCATGGCACCTCTCAGATGAAGATTCATTGCCATTTTTATCATTTTTGTCAGACAGTCTGACGGATTTGGTCCATTTTGGGCGTTTTCTTTAGGGACGGTGTTGTTTAATATCAGATGTTACACCTGGTGCGTTTGTGGGGAACTATTTCCAGCCGTGGATCAATAAACACGTATTGAGTGGTTGTGCTTGAAGGAGTATCACAACCACGTAGGAGAACTTATTATCTAAAGTAACACCACAGGAGGAACACAGAGACAAATTATCGTCTTGTTTGTGCCGTAAATATCAGAAAAGGAAATATTCTTCTGCCTCTATTTCCGTCTTGAACGAGACGTGACGTCACGCCGTCTCTCCTCTTCCTCCTCTTCCTCCTCATCCGGAGTCGAACTGACAGAAGCAAAGTAAAACAACAACCCTCCTGATTCAGCGTGGGCCAAAATAAACTTTAATTTACAGAGATAGATGTAAAAATATTCTGCCGCCATATGCTCTGCTGCCCCCATCTGTCACTGGGGGCCCCTCCGGGACCCCGAGCGAAACGTCAAAACGAACAAAGACAAAGGAAGAACGACTGGCGGCGAAGTCTCCAATGGACAATTACCCAAGTCCATCACGTTTAAACAAGGACCACGCCCTTGATAAATTCCGGTTCTAGGTAATTCGTAAACTTTAATTCTGCAGGGTATTAATTTCCCCGTCTGCCTCCGGCCGGTGGTAGGACTGAAGGCATCATCGTGGGATGCTGTCCAGCTGCCGGCGCGTTCGAGGACATGAAGTTGTTTTCCCTGCCAAGTCCTGCTCCGGACGATGTTAATCTCTACTTCCATTCCGCTCCGGGTTGCAGCGCGGTTGTTGGGGCCGCCAAGGCGCCTCAGTGAGTGCCTGTCGTCGATAATGAGCCCCATCTAATAAATAGACCGTTGGAGGCAGTGTTGACATGAAGCACCGTCGCGGCGCTGCCATCGCCGCTGGCAGACCGGCTCACCCAGTGGCGCTCCAGCAAGAGCTCATTTTCAACTTTTCAGCAATGGGAACCAGTGGCTGTCATCCGTGACAACGCTCCAGGTTGTGTGTGTGTGTGTGTGTGTGTGTGTGTCTTCATTTGGAGTGTGTTGCAGGGTTGCCTGCTCAGACAAATGAGCGTAGATGTGTGCGATGCTGGAGTATAATGGTGAATGTTCCGCGTGCCTTTTCCAATGGCGGATGTGAGGACGCGGTGTTGGGAGTGCGTACGACCGAGTGTTCACCCTCTGCCAATCCCTTTAAAACTGCCGTCGTGCAACTGCATCCAGATCGAATGCTTTCTGCATCCCTCCTCTGCGCCAGCTCTTCCTTACAAACGCCTTGGATGAGAGCGAACAGTTTGATGCGGGAAAAATCGCAGCGTCGGTCGAGTTCCAGCTGTAGCTCAAACCAATAAAAGCCAATCTCGCCAATTGAGCGCCAATCTTCTTGGACAACGGCGTGAAAGCTTGATTTTGCCTCCAAGGGGGAATTAAATGGTCTTAATTTCGTGAAAACGTGCACCTGTGTGCGCCTTTGTTGTGACGTGCCCGTTTCTGATTGGCTCTTTCAGACAATCCCAGCCAGGTGTCCAGAGTTGTGGTCGCCGTAGAGACCTTGGACCTGAATGACAACGCTCCCGAACTGGACAGGAAGTACACGACAGCCTTGTGTGACTCCGCCTCCCCCGGGCAGGTCAGTACGCGTTCGCCGTGGATTCCTGCAATTTAAAGCCTCCATTTTTTAAATAAAGATTTTTAATTACATCCTTCAGAACGTTATTGTTCGCGCGACAATGGGACAATCCCCGGGAGAATGTCGGGAGTCATTAGTTCCTTTTCCTGTTGCAGAAACATGTTAAGCATCATTTGACGTGAGGCTATTGTCGCGACTCCGGCTTTTGTTTCCGTCTACCTCAGAAAGAAGTTCTTGGAAGCAACTTTTGTCGGTTTGGAGTTCGTGTTCCGGTTACGTTCAAGAGATCGCAATTTGACAGGAAGATACACGAAGTTTCACGAGGTTCTCATGAAGGAAAAGTATTCACACCCAGATCCAGAGCGGAGGCGGTGGGAACACGCCGTCATTCACGCCGTCATTTCTAGGGAAGGTGTTTTCAGATTGGAGACGGGCACGATTCTATCATGGGATCTGGTCCCCAGAGGACGAACCCCCATGGCTGTCCCCATGAAGAGGAAGACCTTTGGACATCCTACCACACGTTCATGTCCCCCTGTGGATGAACCCTGTTAGCCTGAGCTAGCAGCATTGGTGTCCTGGTTCTGGTTCTGGTTATTCTGGTCCCAGTCCCGGTCTTGGTCCAGTCTCTGGTTCTGGCTCTGGTTCTGGTTCTGTTGCTGGTCCTGATCCTGGTCCTGTCTCTGGTCTTGGTTCTGGTCCTGGCCCTGGCCCTGGTCCTGTTCCTGGTCCTGGTTCTGGTTCTGGTTCTGGTTCTGGTTCTGTACATGGCTGTGGCTCTGGTTCTGGTTCTGGTTCTGTACCTGGTTCTGGCTCTGGCTCTGGTCTTGGTTCTGGTCCTGGTCCTGGTCCTGTCTCTGGTCCTTATCCAGTTCCTGGTTCTGGTTCCGCTCCTGGTTCTGGTTTTGGCTCTGATTCTGGTCCTGGTCCTGGCTCTGGCATTGGTGCTGGGTCTGGTCCTGGCTCTGTTTCTGGTTCTTGTTCTGGTTCTGTAACTGGTCCTGGCTCTGGTCCTGGCTCTGGTCCTGGTTCTGGTTCTGTACACGGCTGTGGCTCTGGTTCTGGTTCTGGTTCTGGTTCTGGTTCTGGTTCTGTACCTGGTTCTGGCTCTGGTCCTGGTTCTGGTTCTGGTTCTGGTCCTGATCCTGGTCCTGGTTCTGGTTCTGGTCCTAGTTGTGGTTCTGGTTCTGGTTCTGGTTCTGGTCCTGGTCCTGGCTCTGGTCCTGGTTCTGGTCCTGATCCTGGTTGTGGTTCTGGTTCTGGTTCTGGCTCTGGTCCTGGTTCTGGTTCTGGTCCTGATCCTGATCCTGGTCCTGGTTCTGGTTCTGGTTCTGGTCCTGGTCCTGGTCCTGGTTCTGGTCCTGGCTCTGGTCCTGGTCCTGGTCCTGGCCCTGGTCCTGGTGCTGGTGCGGGTTCTGGTCCTGGTCCTGGCTCTGGTCCTGGTCCTGGCTCTGGTCCTGGTCCTGGCTCTGGTCCTGGCTCTGGTGCTGGTTCTGGTTCCTCCTAGGATAAGGGATAAACTTGTCACCATCCAGAAACGTCTACTCTCAGGAATACTGCTGTTGAAAACAAGAGTTTTCCCATCATGCCTTGACTCCGGTTGGCGATCTACGGGTAGAACGATGACATCATGGCGGCCCCCGTTTGCCCGTTAACCAACGATCAGGTGAACCCTTCATGGCCCGTCGTCATGGCGCTGCAGAGATTCAGATTTTAATTGAACACGAGTCTCTTCCCAGACCGTCTACCCGCCGCCGCCGCCGCCGCGGTTTCCTGCTTCCTGCTTCCTGCTTGTCCCCGGTCCTTCTCGTCCGTCTCCAGTCTTCCACTTCGTTTCCCGGTATCTCGTCCCATCTGTTGTTTCCGTGGCGCCACGTGCGTCTTTGTTGTTTCGCCACGAAATCTGTGATTCCATGGCGACGGCGTTGATTTGCTGTTTGCGTGTGATGTAGGTGTTTGTGATGCTTCGTACGACCCGTTTCCGTGTGAATATCCACACGCAAACGGCTGACACGGTGCCACTCCATATAAGGAGTGCACCCCGAGGCCCAGGGGGCGGAGCCAGGGGGAGGGGCTTCGGGCCCACGACCAGCGCAGGAACGCGCCTCTTACAGGATGCCTCGCGTAACGCCGACCGGAGTTTTTCATTAAAATGAAATTACCCATCAGCCCCGGCTGCAGGAGATTTTTTTCTGAGATTAATTTCGCACAATAGCCGCTGAGGTCTTGTGCAGACGCTGAATGGAAAGCAGTGTGTGTGTGTGTGTGTGTGTGTGTGTGTGTGTGTGTGGGTGTGTGTGTGTGTGTGTGTGTGTGTGTGTGTCTGTGTGTGTGTGTGTGTGTGTGTGTGTGTGTGTGTGTGTGTGTCTATATTAATTGCTGGGCTTGTTGTGATTCCTGCTGACATCGGCTAACGGTTTGTAGCTAAAAGCGCTCTCCTTGTAAATGTTTCTCTCATTACCTTATTTCTGTCTTCTTTCTTCTGCGTTCCCTCCACACACACACACACACACACACACACACACACACACACACACACACACACACACACACGCGGCTCTATCTCTGTGTTGCAGGTGGTGCAGGTGTTGCGGGCGATTGATCGAGATGAGGGCGGGAACGACAGCGCCGTCTACTTTAGCATCCCGCCGGAATCCGGCGCCGCCCTCAACTTCAGCGTGAGGGACAGCGGCGGTAGGCGCTCCGTCTTCTTTCTCTCCCTACATCTCTTAATTCCCTTTGTTCCCTTCCTGCGGGACACACACCGATTCTTTTCCAAGTTTCTGAGGCTCTTAATCCCTCCTTTCTCTCCCGTCTTCCTGCCGTCGTCTCTCCATCCGTCTCCAACTCCTGTGGCCCAGTTGTTTTGTTTTCTCGTCCTCCCCCTCCTTATTTATCCCTCTTGTTTGCCTTCCCATATACACTAAACACACACACACACACACACACACACACACACACACACACACACACACACACACACACACACACACACACACACACACAGTTTCAAGTGAAGAAATCAAAGCTTCATTTAATTCACTTAATCTACTTAGTTTTTTTTTTGCTTGTGGTGCATTCTGGGTACTGTTACAAGTATTTTTATTTTTAGAGTACCTCATGCACAGCAGTAGTGGTATAGAATTAGTAAATGTAGCAGTACCATAATATTAATAGTAATAGTAGTATAGTATTAGAAGATAGATAGTAGTAATAGTAGTAGTAGTAATATTAGTTGTAGAAGTGTAGTATTATTAGTCATAGTAATAGTATTAATTTTTGTGATAAAAGCATTAGTAGTAGAAGCAGTAACTGTAGTATTAGTAATAATAGTAACAGTACCATTATCATTACTATTATTAGTAATATAGTAGTAGTAGTAGTGGTAGCAGTAATATTAGTACTATAGCACTATATTAGTACTATAGTTATGTAGTAATAGTAGCAGTAACTGTTTTTAAAATCATTAATAATAATAATAATAATAATAATATATAGCAGCAGTAGTTTTATCATTATTAGTCTTAGTATAGTAGCAGTAGTAGTAGTAACTGTATTATTAATATTGTTATTATTATTAATAACAATGTAGTAGCAGTAACAGTAGTATTATTAGGAATGTAGCAGTATTATCATTATTATTTTAATATTAGTATAGTAGCAGTAGCATAGTAGTAACAGTAGTATCATTATTATTAGTATCAGTAGTATTCGTATAGTAGCAGTATTTTTATTATTATTATTATTACTATTATTGTTCGTATAGTAGTATTAACAATATTATCATCATTATTAGTAGCATTAGTATTGCTATAGTAGTAACAGTATTATGGTTATTAGTAGCAGCAGTAGTATTATTATAGTAGTAGCAGTAGTAACAGTAGTATCATTATTATTAGTCGTCATGGTAACCTGAGCGAGCCCCACCTCTAGCTGACGTTAACTCCTGACTCTTCCATCACGTTAAACGACTCCTGTGTGAACTTTAATCACAACTCTGGTGTTGTTTGCTGTTGTTTACACATGAAGTCAGAATCTTTGTTTTTGGGGTGTTTGTTGTTGTTTGTTGTCGGCGTTTCACAGTAAAACGCCACGTTTTCCTCCCCCAGGCCTGAAAACGCTCTGAATAAAACATGTTTCTGTGTGGAAGCTCCTGTGGTTGATTTACGGAGCGTCTCTGATGAAATCAGCAGCAACCCTCCTTCACCTGCGCCGTTTGTGGAGGCGGCGCCGCGTCACTGTGGCTCCGCCCCCTGAGGCTGGCGGTGAAATGATCCCTTCATCAAAACCCGTCAGAAAACAGAAGGTTTTGTTTTAAGGCGGTGACTTTGACCCAAACATAAAGTTTCAAACAATAAAACCAAAAGAGTTTGTAAAATAAAAGCCGTTAAAGCGGCGCCGGCGCGTCTGGTCGTAACTCTGTGGGTTTGGCAGCAAACGCGACGCTTTTTATCTTTTATCCCATCAATCGTTCCGATAAAAGTGCAGATTTGTGCACGTTTTCGTAAATCCTCACATTCTTACATCATTTATTTCCTTCCTGGAGGGGGGCGGGGCTAACGTGTGATCGTCGCCCCAAAATTAGCAGAACCTGGTGGAGCTAACCTCGAGATTGGGATTATCCATCCAATCAAAACGCGTCTTTGATGCGTCGTCCGACAATAAAGAGAGGAATACAGGACGCGGAGGTGCTTTGGTAAATAATTTAACGAGTCGGATCTGTGATCGGGATCAAACACGAGGTTCCGTCGGATCGCGTTTCCCGATGATGAAACATTTCCGCTCCGTGTTGATGTGACTTTTAATCAGTGACCTCGTTTTTGCGGCTTTTCTTTACATTGAATTATCAAAATAATTTTAAAATTACTAGATTATTTCATCCTGTTTTCTCATTGGTTGGTCGTCATATTTTGAAAATAGACGCCCCGTGTCGACGCCGGACGCTCCCAGGCAGGTGGTTGTCATGGCGATGTGTTTACATCCACAGAAGAGGAAGAGGAAGAGGAAGACGAGTTTGCCCAAATTAGAATCGTTATTTTTATGATGTGAAACTCGGCAGCAGAAGAAAAAGAAAAAAGTTTCTCAAATTAAAGGAAGTGGAATGAAGTGTTACTGACGCAGGAAGCGGTTTTTTATTGTCTCAATCAATCGCCGCCGTCTGATTGAAGTGTTTGCAAAAACAAGTGGGGGGATCATTTCCTGATTGTTTCGTCATCCGATCACCCCCCCAGAAGAGGGACGCAAACTAAAAACCACTGATGTCCCCCCCCCCTCCTTCCCAGGTCCCACGGCCAGTCTGGTGCTGACGTCCCCACTTCGCCCGGGGTCCCGCTCCACCGGGTCCACCCTGACCCTCTACGTCCCCGTTTTGCTGCGGGACGGGACGTCGGGCCTCACCAGCAGCGGGACGGTCACCGTGTCCGTCTGCCCCTGCCTGAGGGGGGGCGCCCGCGCCGGGGAGAAGGATAAGGAAACGGAAGGGGGGTGGGACTGGGAGAGAGAAGCCGTCTGTCTCCCCCAGCAGTCCTCGCTGCCGTCGCCTGGGCTCAGCACCGCCGCCCTGCTGGCCATCCTGGCTTGTGTCGCCACGCTACTGGGTAAATACTTCACACTTATAAGAAATAATGGAGGTGATGATGATCATTTATTGCCCCTTTAAATACCCTGCCAGACTGTGATTTATACCGACTTTATGTCATCAAGTTTTGCGCTAATGCTAATCTGCTAATAAAAAAAGAGGAGTAAATAGTGTTTGGGGCTGTTTACCCTCCGCTCCGTCCCTGGGTGATTAATCTGCATATGAAAATAACAGAAGCAGTGGCGTAAATGTTTCTCTTAGTCGCCGCCGCTCGGTAGCGGTTTTTGCTTTACCGCGCAATTTTGGTGCGGTTATCTCCTCCGGCAAGGTCAGCGCTAATGACGGCTGGAATAACAATCCTAAGTGATTATGTGGGCCCTTCGCTTGTTTGATAGCGGCCCTAATAAAACGTCTCTACCACCTTTGCAGGAGCTCAAACGCTCGGCGGGATAATGTGGAGGTGATGAGGAGGCTCTGGCGCTCGGCCAGCATCATTGTCATTTCTGTTCAGCCTGTTGGATCACTACTCACGCCTCGCTGATGGGGGCATTATCATTCTGGAAGGGGCCGGTTCAATCAGGAACCAAATCCGACATGGCGTGAAGGTGATCACGCACGCCGGCGCATGGTGGAGTTTGAAGTTTAGTTCTCTAAGTGCTAAGGGCGTCAACCCGAGCAGCGTGTCCTCCGAGCTAATCCTGAACGGTACGGCGGGGTCGTCCTCGTAACGCCCGATGTCCTGACAGGAGCTTTGACCCATCTGGTTATCGAGAAGTCGGAGACATTTGGTGTCTTTTCTTAACGCAAACCTCACGAAACAAGTTTGTCACGCCTTGAAAATGATCCCCGGAAACGTTAGGAAGGATTAAAGCAACTGGGGTATCAACTCATCGTCGTCAGCATCACGGCTGTCCTCAAAGGGCCAGATGTAACTAATAAATGTAACTAAATGTAACTAAATGTAACTACTCCTTCATGTAACTAATAAACGTAACTAAATGTAACTACTCCTTCATGATAAATAACTATAATACTTATTCAGGTTACAAACATTAGAGTTACACAGAAAAAATATATTTTCTTTTTTCTCTGTTGTAACACAAATCCTTTTGATTTGTCAGGTTAAAACTCCATCAATCGAGGATCAAACTGTCGATGAATAAAGAAAAATAACATCAGACACAAGTTAGGACGTTAACTCTGTTTAAAACATTTTTGTCAGAGTTAAAATGGGCTGAATTACTGCATTGTGGGAAATGTAGTTTTGGTCAAAACACACTTTTGACCTATTTATATTTAGACACTCTGACCTTTTATTCTCTCGCGGGCCACCTAAAATGATGTGGAGGGCCACATTTGGCCCCTGGGCCTTGACTTTGACACACGTGGATTAAAGCTGTCCATTCCTTCCACTAGTTCCATAGAAATCCTCCCACAGCGTTAAGACTTATTGGTTTACTTGCTAACCAGCGATGCTACACCCATGGAGAGGCTCTGGTGACATAACTCCTCCCCTAAATGATGGCTGTCCAATCATACTGAAGAGAAAGTTTATTCGGTACGGCTGCTAATCCGCGGACGCCTCCAGACGGTCGTTTTGATGCTAGCTCAGCACTTCCCAACCTTTTCCTCGGTCTCTGCAACCGTTTTCAAAGTTTAGTCGCCGCTCTCTGAACGCATCCGCTCTGCATCCGACTGACAGCCGGTGCACGAACACGCCGTCGGTTTGAAGTCGGTTTATTTCTGCTGCTCCTTCTCGCTGGGCGTCAAGGACCAGTCAGACGGCACAAAAGACTCCTGGGAAAAACACGGTGATTAGATCTGGCGTTGAGGATTTGCTGAGCGATAAGGACAGGAAGCGTGCCGCCGGTAGGAGGAGGCGTGTGGAGCCGGTCCGGTTCTGCAGAGCGATGGTATGAATGGTGGATGAAAGGAACCGGCGCCGTCCTGAACGCTGACAAAAACCCAAAGCAGTTTGTGAAAAAAATGGATTTTGTTTTCTCCCCAACAAACCACAATGTCGACAAAACGTTCTGCACCTTAAAGGCACCTGCGGTAGCACCCAAAAGGCGCAGGAAGACGCTAACCTTCGCAAGCAAAGTTGAACTTCTGTACAGGCTAACGGAAGTTACGCGGCTGTAGGGCGACGTTACGGAATCAATGAATCTTCAGTTTGTGACGTAAAGAAGGAGGAAAATGACAACAAAAATACGTTTCAACAGGGATGGAACGACAATTAGACCATCGTCAGGAGTCTGCTTTAGCTTTAGCGTTAGCTTTAGCTTTGTGGATCAGTGAATGCAGTTACAAGAACATGATGCTACATAGCAACATTATCCACACAAATTAATAATAATAGTCGTAGTAATAATAATATTTATAATAGTAATAATAATAATAATATTAGTGATAATAATGATAGTAATAGTAATTATAATACTAATAATAATAGTACTAGTAGTAGTAGTAATAATAATAGTAATAATAATAATAATAATATAATAAAAATAATAATGGACTGATTTTAATACTAAGGTTTAAACTAAGAGTTTAAACAAGAGAAAAGTGTCTCATAAGGGGTTTGACAGCCTTAAAAAAAAAAAAAAGTTGTAATAATAGTAATTGTTCAGCTAAATCGGGTTATTTTTACATCATAACTGGCGGTGAACGAGGGACCGACTGTACGTCATTAAAAATCATTTTTTGGGGGGGCGTGTCTTTGTTCACTCGGACCAGGTGACCGAACCCGTCTCCTCAGGTGCGATCCGGCTGGTTCTGGTTCTGGTTCTTTGCTGATGATCACACGCGTCTCTTTGGGACCGGGCATAAAGAGTGATGATGTCACGGGAGAGCAGAGCGTCCGTTTTCCTGGCCAGCGCTCGCCATCAGCTCCGCGGCGGCGTCTGGCGACCCGCTGATATGATGGATGAGCCTCGACCCGAGGCACCCCCCGTCTTTGTTTGGTCTAACCTCTTTGTCTCCCCCGCTCTCTCTTCCTCCTTCCCTTTATTTCCCCTGTGACCCCGCCCCCTCCCTTCCTCCTTGTTCACCACTCTCCTGACCCCGCCCCCTTGCAGCGGTGAGCGCCCTGTCGTTGTCTCTGCGCCGGCAGAAGCGCGACTCGCTGTCGCCCCTGGAGGAGGACGACGTCCGCGAGAACATCATCACCTACGACGACGAGGGCGGCGGCGAGGCGGACACCGCGGCCTTCGACATCGCCGCGCTCCAGAGCGCCCCCCACAGCTCACACTCGCGAGGCTACCGCACGCTGGACAGCAGGAACATGTGAGTCGGGGAGCGTTCCTTTAATCACAGGAAACCTGGCACCTGATTACGTTCCCAAATTGAAGTCAGGAAGAGAACCAAATTACCCCGTCAAAGTAAAAGCTTCGCCTCCGCCAAGCACTTAATTGATCGACTTAAGTAAATGATCAAACCGCAACTCCCGGGTCATAACGATCCATCAATCAGATTTGTGGGACAGAAGGTAATCAAGCCTCGCCGTCCTCGGAGAACCCTCCGTTAGGCTCGTTCTCTTAACGCTCGTTTATTCGACGGTCGCTCCAGCCCTCCCTGATGCTCCCGTCAAGTATCATAATCGCTTTTGGACTAATAATAAGCTGCGACGTCTTCGTGCGGAGGCCGTAATCGAGCAGAAAGATTGCATTTAGTTGATCGAGAATCGCCCCTCGCGATTAACGAAGGGCGAACGTCGGCGATCTGCTGCAACTTTTGCGCAACGAACACTACCTTTGTGAAGTCGCGCTTTCGTCAACGCCGTTTCATGGGGAAGTCTTTGTCATAACTGGAGTTTGTCGTCGTGGTTCCGGAGGTTCGTAAGACTGTGATCGTGGTACCAATGATGCCGTGTGACTGATCTCAGATTTGGTCTTGGAAACGAGAAATCCCCAACAGAAGTTGAGCTTCAGAGCCGTTTGTTTTCCTGTCTTCAAACTGGACAAAATTGCGTCCGTCTCGTTTCAGCATCATCAATTCCGTCCGCGGATCACCAAGCGTCTTTATTTCCTGTTTTCGGTACGACCAGGCGCGACTAATTTCGATTCTCCTCACGTCTTCCAGACGTTACGCCCATCGAGGCCAAGAGAAAGCTCGCACTTACAGCTGGGCTCAGAATCCGGGCGTGGACCACACCTACACGGGACCGGGGGGCCCCCTCTACGGGCGCCTCTGCTACAGCAGCCACACCCTACCGGTTCTCCGCCGGACCCCGGGGGGGGCGTTCGAACCGGGGCTGGCCGAACTGGGGTGCCGCTTCCCCGGAGGCCAGCCGGACCATTCCTTGGTGATCCAGAACCAGGGGGCCATGGCGGGGCAGATGGAGTCCGGGGTAGTCTACGTCTCTCCCACCGACCGGAGCCGGATGGGGAGCCGAGACGGAACCGCGGCCCAGAGCGCGTCGGACGGAGGGACGCCGAGGACCAATGACAGCCAGGAGAGGGGAGGCGGGACGGGAATGCCTAGCAACTGTACCGAGGGGAGCAACGTGGACAAGACCGCCCACAGCCAGGAAATGGACTGGGTAAGGATGGATGGATGGATGGATGGATGGATGGATGGATGGATGATGGATGGATGGATAGAGAAGAACTTAATTAACAATTGATCGATGAAAAAGTTAAAGATAATTAAATGAAATAGGCAATCGACGACTAGATCGACCTCGCGGACGACTTCGTGGTGGCAGGAAATCCCCCAACACCAATGACGATTCAGACGAGTCAGCGTATTTTTATATCCTGCTGTTCATCTTTTCTATGTTGTGTTTTATTTATTAGGTCGTAACGAGACGTTCTCGACCTTCCTTTATGTAATTTTCAAATGTTTTATCTCCTGATCACCCCCTCCATCTCCCGCTCACAGTGCAGTGTTAGCTCATTTTAGTCTCAACTAATATCTTTGACTTCTCGCATCTCTTCCTGTCTTCTTATCGTCGCCATCTCCTGCTTCTCCTCCGTTGTCACTCCCCCCATCTTTCTGCTTCTCTTCCGCTCCTTCATCCCATTTCTTTTTTTTTTTTACCCTCTCCCAACCCAACCGCCCCCCCCCTATACCCCAGCCCCAAACTGAAACCACTCGTGCTCGCCTACGTCCCCTTCAGGTGCAGTCGGAGACCCTCCCCAGGGAGCACAACCTGGTCATGACCCGGTCCGGCTCCATGATGGGTCCGAGCCACGGCGCTGGAGGTTGGGTGTGCGACTCGGCGACCCTCCCCCTGGCGGGACGCAGGGCATCCCGCGCCGGCACGTCCCCGAAACGCACAAACTCTATCCAGACGGAATCCGACTCCAGTGGGGGAGGAACGGCAGCAGGAGGGGGGAGCGGAGGTGGGAGTGGGGGCAGCTCCACCGATGGACAACCTCATAATGGGCAAAGCTACCCCGCCGTCCTGCAGGGGGAGGGGTCTGGACAGAGGGACTACCCTGGCACCTTGGGAAGAGGCGGACTGGAGATGGGGAGCAATTTTGTGGTGGCCAGGGACAGGGAGGGTGGGGGTCTACCATCTGTCTACCCAGAAGCACCTGGCTTTATGGGGGACTGGCGCGACCGGGTGGGGCTGGGGGGTTACGTTTTGGGTAGGCGGGATATGACCCCTCAGATCTTTCCCTTCCCGGGGCAACCTCGGGGCCCCTATGGGGGAGGGATGGGCTTCGGGGCAGGCTGGGTTCCAGGAATGGAGGCGGCCAGAGTGGCTTCAGGGCCTGGGGGCCCCTCCTTGGCCCTGAGGGTGGGGGAGTTCCTCCGTCTTCGTCTCGCCCAGGTCACCTTCGACCCGTCGCAGCCGCCGTACGACTCGGTGCAGGTTTACGGCCTGGAGGGGTCTGGGTCCCGGGCGGGGTCCCTCAGCTCCCTGGAGAGTGAAGGAGACAAGGAGGCCGAGAAGGAGGTGTGGGGGGCGGGACTGGATGAGTGGGGCCCCCGCTTCCAGAAACTAGCCCAACTTTTCAAGGACCGGGAGAAAGAGAAGGAAGACAAGGAAAAGGGGGAAGACGAGATGGAAAACAAAGATGGGATAATGGAGGGAGGAGGGCAGGATGGAGAGGAGGGGAAACACTGAGGAAGGGTGGAAACGAGACAAATGGGGGGGGCAAAGGGGTAAGAAGGGAATAAAGAGGATGATGAAAAGGCAACCAGAGCTGGAATAATGCAGAGAGAAGTTAAAGGAGAGGAAGATGAAGAGGCAGAGTAATAAAAGGAGACAGAGAAAAACGAGCCTGGGGGAGGGCGGAGGATGGGGGGGCAGGCGAGAAAGTGATTGATGTAATTTAAAGCAATAAGCGTCGAGACGCTGATGCGGTCGAGCACAGATAGAGACGATGACAACTCTGCTCGGGCTCCGGGCGCCAACCGTTCCCAAAACGCTCCGGACAAAGAGAAACTACCCCAAATACCCCCGCCTGGATTTAAATCAACGCCCACCAACGGAATGAGGAACAGGAAGTGTGTCGTCGGACGATTTAAAGGCAGGAACGGACGAGCGACGCAAAGGTGGAACCTTGCTTTTCCTTTTTCAGGACAGCGAAATAAAAAGCCAACGTTTAACCGGAGAGTTTCAGAAGTGGGGTAACACACACAGGGGAGGGGTATTTGGATCCGACGCCGACGGGATGGGGACGGGTGTACATGGAGTGATTGTACAGAATCTTTTTGCTTTGTATTCCAGCCGCAGCGGCAAGAAAAGTGAATTATTCAGCTCACTACTTCATTCCAAATGAAAATGATGAATCATTTAAATCCTCTCAGCCCACACCAAAAAACAGACATCGTGAAAAATTAAAACGATTGAAGGATGCGATCCCCCCCCTTTCCCACACACACACACACACACACACACACACACACACACACCTCCTTCCCCCCCGGCCTCTTTTGTAGTCGAGTGTTTACAAGAATTCACACACACACACACACACACACACACACACAAAGGAAGCGATGAACACCACCAGGCTTTGATTGTAAGACGCCGGATTCCAAAAAGCGAAAATCATTCACAAGTTTCTCTCCCGTGCCGAGCGCCGGCGACTCCATCGATCTCCTAAACGGTTAGGGGTTTTTTTGGTTTTTTTGGTCCTATTTTTTTATTCCCTTCGACTGGACGAGTCTGGAGGACAAAGTATGCATGAACTTTAAAAAAAAAAAAAAAAGGCAATCAATTCCACTTTAAACGTTCACGCCGGCCAAACGAAGACTTCCATCGATGTGTAATTAAATTAAAGCGGGGAACAACAGTCAGTTCTCCGCTAACGCACTTTTGTACGATGTGATGTTCAGTGATAGATGAAGAACGTCGTCACATGGTTTGACTGTATGTAAATGTGTCTCCTGTAAATACCACTGAATATCCTTGCTAAAGGACAGAATATACGATGAAAACGACTCACAAAAAAAAAAAAAAAGATAGCAGAACTTTCTTGTCCACGCGGAAATCTGTCGGGACTGTCTGTACGTAACCCTAGAATAGAAACGGACTCATCGAGCTGCTTCCTTCTGGACTGACACACCATTAAATCCACATTTTGTGTCGTAAACAAGCAGGTTTGGGTTCGATTCCCGTGGACGGACGACCCAAGGATTGGGTTCAAGAGGCGAAGTATTCTCTACGGCTAGCCTCAGATCTCGCCTGTCCCAGCGAGGAACCAATTTTACGAAAATGCAACGGAGTGAGGAGAAAAAATCTGGATTGTTCTGTTGGGAAGTTTGAATTTGTGGACCACCTGAAAGACATGGACTGGGGTACAATGGAACCGTAGAATTACAATACAGTAATCCCTCGTTACACTCGCGACTTTCAAAAAATGAAATCCCGCGATATAGCGACAGACTATTCATCTTATTATATACGGTAATTTAAACATTTCTGAACCCCCCCCCCATATTGACATTATAAACCACCTTCTATCTGTGTTACCTTTAAAACACTCTGATGGACTGTTTAAAGCACTTTAGTGTCTCATGGAAGTCCAAGACTGACGGAACATAGCACACCTCCGGATGCTGTCAGCCAATAGAATGCGCGTACGGTATCACGTGACTACCTACTAAAAATAAATGATGTAGTGAAGCGGTGCATCTTGAAGCGTAAATAAACGAGGGGTTACTGTATCGCATTTTGCATCCAGTCCTTATTAATTCAAACACATTGATTGAATTTGTTGAGTCCAGATTTGGGATTTGACCTCAAACCTGGTTGTGGGTGTCTTTGCTGTGTCACCATTAATCACAGGTTCACTGTTTACTGGCGTCCACCAGTTTAGTCCACCATGAACTTGTTGTCAAGGTTTGCCGCTCCTCATGGAACCAATCAGGAGACAGGCCACACCCTTTACCTTCAGCGTGGGCGGTATCAGGACCGATGTACAAAACACTGCACGAAACCAGAAGGAGAGTGGAGCGGGTACAGAACCCTGGGGGACACCTGAGTCCAAATGAATTCTCAACATCTTGAAGCTAATCGTGGCGGTGCTGGGTTAGCATCCCCCATCCGCCGCGGTGACGCACCAGCTAGCAGCTACCCTTGAATAAACTGTAGTTTGATGCATAGATCCATTTATATTTTTATGCTCCTCCTTCCTTTTCCTCTGAAACGCTCAGAAAGAATCATCCGGGCGACGTGACGCTGATGGGTTAACGGCGTGACGATAATTTCACTTTCACAGTTATAAAACCGCCAAAAGAGCTCGGCGGGATTTAAGGATTGCTGGAGATCGTAGGTAGAGCGCCGCCGCTTTGCCAGTTCGTCATCTGGGATTGGCGCCGACCCGCCGTCGCTCCGCGCACTAAAAAACTGATTTCATGACAGCGTTGGGTATCGCCGTGGAAACGACATCCATAATGCATGAAGCCAACTGTAATGATTTCATAAAGCTTTATGACCAGACTCGGGGGGGGCACCTCCCGCTCTTTTAAAGAATTATTTGTCGAGTCTTCACTAGTTATAAACTCACCTGTTCATAGTCGGGATTGATAATAGGGTGTCATCTGCAAATCGTCAAACGTGAATTTAACTCACTGACCTCCATCGGCGTTTATAGACGTTCAATTACGTTTCTCAATGGGGAGGGCTGGGGTGGGGGCGGAGCTTATCAGGGAAAATCAGGCTTCGTAAGTGCGCTGGGATAGGCTCCGGCAACCCCTGTTACCCGCGGTAGCTCAAAAGCGATGCGGAAAATGAATGACGTGTAACTGATCCAGTTACGTAACAGAGGACGGCGATTCGGAGAAAGTCGCGGCAGCTAACGATGCAACAAAATCGTTCAGCGTTCATGCAAAGCATCATGGGATTGGAAATGCCGGCAGCCAATGAGTTAACGGAATCTCCGCAAAAGAATTAAATACCCCACCAGATCCCCCGCGGAGGCGATTAGCGTGGCGCAGCCGTCCGTTAGCGCGCTCGTCGTTCTAATTACACGGTCGGCTCCCACGTCTTGATTGGCTGCAGGTGCACGGCGCCTGCTGATTGGTCGGGTTCCGCGTTCCGCCCGATCGGTTAAAATCAAAGATTGGACTGATTTGTCTTATTTGGGGGGGCTCTGACTAAACCACTCCACCAAGCTGATTACCCCGCCTCCCAAATTGGTCCAATCAGAAGCGTGATGAGATGAGTCAGCTGTTTTAAGACCTCGCTTTCTAAGCTAGCTTTGGCGCGAGGCGTTTAAGGTCAGGTGGACCCCCCTCCCCCCCCCCCCACACCGGTTCTGCCCCACCCCACCCCATCGGGGATCCACGGCCTCTGCACGACGTCGATCGACTCACGAAACGAACAAAAAAAGTGTATTTATTTCTGTTGTACTTTTTCTTTTTTGTAAATTTGAATAAAAAAGAAACTTCTTTCAGAGACGCGAGTCAGACGTGTTCCTGCGCCGCCGGGGGGCGTCCAGGTAATCAGACCGGGGGGGCGTTCCGTTTGGCGTGCGAGTGCGACAGAGGTGGAGACAAGGATGTGTCGTGCAGTGCATACGAATGTGTGTGTGTGTGTGTGTGTGTGTGTGTGTGTGTGTGTGTGTGTGTGTTCTGAGTAGGTGGTTGTGTCTTGTCAAATTGGCCCCTTGAAATTTCCCAGCCTCAGACGGCGGCGAGTGTGAGTTTGATTACGGGGATGAAAGAACACCTCGCCGGGTCTGATCCATCCGGATTTGGGGGTGGGGGGTAGATAGGTGAGGGGGGGGGGGTCAGTAATGGAGGACAGGAAGTGAGTTCTGCAGAGCAATCACATTTCCAGACGGCGAGAGGAGGAACATTTTGAACAAATAGTGCCCCCCCCCCCTTCCTGGGTGGATGACGGATGGGGAGGGGGACACACCGCCGCGGCGCCGCCGCCGTGTGATAGCAGCGCTGGTTAAAAAGATTTATTACAATAATCAAATATGAAGGAGGGGATTATTCCTACATGATGGTTTAGAGAATGATCGCGTTAGCTGGGTGTCTGCTTGATTACAATGATAATACCCGCCTCGAGTGGAATGGGGGGGGCGCGCAGGGGGTGACACGGGGTGGGGAGGGGGGACATATTAGCAGTTAATATGCGAGTCTGTTGCATTACATGAAAGCCGGATGCTGATTGGGTTAGAGCCGATCCTGCGGAGCGTTGTCTCCTGGGTGTCTGCACTCCCAGAATAATGAGATTCAAGCCCCCCCCCACCCCCGCTGCTCCACCCCCACCCACCCCCATCCCTCTGCCCCCGCCCCCACGGCGATGCTAACACACCAACTAGTGAGCAACACGATGTACTTGTGTGTTTTATGACGACCTGGATGTGTGTCTGGCTCCGCCTCCAGCATCAGCACCGCAATGCAGCATCAGAGAGGACACGCCCCCCGCCGATGATTACTGCATGCATAATTAATGAGGGGGAGACGGCACCTGATCGGGTCGGCCCCCCCTCAGAAGAGGAGCAGTGGAGGTACGTGTGTGATCTGTGTGCAGCAGTGTTGCATCATGGGATGTGTGTGTGTGTGTGTGTGTGTGTGTGTGTGTGTGTGTGTGTGTGTGTGTGTGTGTGTGTGTGTGTAAGCACACGAGTTGAACTTCACACGCTTCAGCGTGACTTCCTGTTCCTAACTGTTGGCGGTGACCTCTGACCCCACCTCCCCGCCCCCATCGCCGTCACCCGGCGCGCGACTCGGGGTGTTCCCTGACTCATTTGATGCAGAAAATTAAATCTTCATTAACAATCTTAATTAGAGTTCGATCTGCCCACAGGGAATCCATACGGGGGGGGGATTAGGGGGGGGTAATTAGCGAAGGGGAACTTGGGGGTAGAGGTATTTACACGTCCAGAGACAGGGGGATGATGGGTAATTAAAATGCCCCCTTGATTGAAGAGCAGCCTAACATGAGCTGCAGGTCTGGTTTCTGTGTGGTGGGGGGCCGGGATGGGGGGGTCGTGTGGGGGTGGATTATTAGTCATGAATCTGAACTGTCTGCAGCACTTCTAGAACCAGCCAATCACAGAGCAGCTTCAGGTGGAGGCAACAAGCGGGAGTGGGGGGGTGAGTTCAACTCATATGACCTCGCCCAAGTGTGTGTGTGTGTGTGTGTGTGTGTGTGTGTTTGTGTGTGTGTGTGTGTGTGTGTGTGTGTGTGTGTGTGTGTGTGTGTGTGTTGGGGGGGGGGTGACTTCATGTAAACAGCTGACAATCAGTGACAGAATTAAATCAACTACCAACAACACACTTCAGACACGCGGGGGCGGGGTCATGACCTCATCAGTGATGACATCACGACCCCGCCCATTCCTTATAGGTCTATTTATATTAATCAGCTGATTATTCATCAATAAAAATGTAAATGTTTCTGATTGAAAATGAAAAAAGAAGTTTAAACAGAAGCACACACACACACACACACACACACAC